>NC_089799.1:1992500-2045000 GCF_040412425.1 Macrobrachium rosenbergii
CCTAGTGGTGATGGGCTGATTTCGCTCCCCTTTGCATAGGCTACTCATTATAATCCGTGGTTTCTTCTTCTTTTGGTATATATTGGTGTTGCACTATTCCTCGAAATGGTTAATACCTAAATATCCAATCATGAAGGTCATGCAAACCGCGTGCATAGACCTTCAAAATCTAAATTTCGGCGGTTCTCCTCTCTCGTTTTTTTTCTTGGCATGCGTCTCTAGTATTTTTTCCTAGGCTGTCATGTCTTTAAAATTCCTATGCTAAAATAAATACAATTTACTTACGTGGAATTTCTGGATCTGTGTGCTGGTTTTACACAAAAGGTTCGTAATTGTCTCGTAGCCAGCATAGCTTTGCTAATTGCTGATATGGCAGATGTAAACCCAAACAAAAGCAGAAAACAAAAAGGGGGGGATGCAACCACTAAACCGAGAATCTCAGGCAAAAGGTCGCCATTTTTATGTTTTTCCTGGGCAATCTAGTTTGAGATATTATCTGTGAGACAGGTAGCAACAGCTACAGATACTTTAGCCTTGTGATTCCGACTTCGTGGGTCCAGGGAAACATAAAACAAGAGGAAAAAGGGGGAATTTCATATGAGCGTAAGGCTCTTACTACTGAAGGGAAATATTACGTAAACATGTGGGTAAACTTACAGGAGTATATTTACATAAAGAACATTAGTACGGGAAAGAGAAATGCAATTAAATTATTGATCCTGGAGGGGATTCCTACGAGATGAATGAAACTGGGGGATTCCAGACACAGTCCGAGAAGATTCCATGATATAGGGTCCCTCTGAAATGAGAGATACACAAATTATACGCCAGTAATGAAAACTGACAAAAGGATAATGAATTCGAAGCTGCACTGAGGGTGCCAATGGGCTTCGATGAGTTAATAATGGCTTAGGACTGCCGACACTCGAGTAGCACGGACGGAATTTAACAAGAGATTCAGTGATTAGTGGCACTCAAATTGAGTAAATTTTACGGGGAAAAAGAGTGACTGAATGGACGTCTTTTCAGAGCACTTTACCGTAAGGGAGAAGTGGTTCCAGCGAAGAAGGCGGTCCGTGGATGACCCGCGATTCACGAGGGTGAAGGCGATCTTCCACGTGGAAGGATGTAGGGGTGCCGACGGCAAGGGCAGCATGTGGGGGACTTCATGAAGTGCCAGGTAATGGAGTGGGTTATGGATACGGCCAGCAGCAAAGGGAACACGTGGTTGGCGGTCGAAGTGCACGAAGGTAAAATATACTTTTAGAGGCCACGTGGTTAGATGGAGAAGTGGTGTGCTAAGGGCATCGTCGAGCCAGGGGCATGGTGGTGAGCGTGTTCGTTGTATTTAACCCATGCAGTCCAGCGAGCATCTGAGAGCAAGCCTTTGTCTGCTTGTCGCTATTATGCCCTCTCCTATGGGCAGGGGGCACATCCATGCACATAGGGAGTTGAGTCATTTTCAGCTGTTGTCTGCAGCTGGGGCGGGGGTGGGGGATTGCCTGGAAAGAAGCAGCCAGACAGATTCACTTTTGCCTCGAATAAGGAATTTTCTACTTAAAGGGAGTGGCCTACAATCGGTTTTAATCCCTTGTATTCTGACTGTGCTAACCCCTTGTCCAGCTCAGGCTGATAGATAAGTAGTCACGCATGTCGATAGACAGATATGTCTATCGATAGATTGGCAGACAGGAAACGAAAAAGGGAGCAATTTGCTAGCGAATTCTTGCTGATTATAATATATATATATATATATATATATATATATATATATATATATATATATATATATATATATATATATATATATATATATATATATATATAATCAATAAGCTACAAACGTCCTTTAATATCAATTGCTCTACCTCAGAAATAATATATTTTCATATGTGTTTTTTAAGGAAATTTTTAGTTGATAATAAGTTCATATTTATCCCGTGTGCTCGAACCAGCGAAGGACAAGAACTCAGGACTACCGTGGACGCTTTGATCCACATGGCCATGTGGATCAAAGCGTCCACTGTAGTCCTGAGTTCTTGTCCTTCGCTGGTTCGAGCCCACGGACGACGAAACTTATTATCAACTAAAAATTCCCCTTCGGTAACATATATGAAAATACTGTATATTATTTCCGAGGCAGAGCGAATTGGATATTAAAGGACGTTTGTAGCTTACTGATTGTATATGAATCACGGTGATGTGATAAAAAGTCATATATATATATATATATATATATATATATATATATATATATATATATATATATATATATATATATATATATATATATATATAGATAGATATAGATAGATAGATAGATCGATAGATAGATAGATAAATAGATAACTGAAAAAGCTGACAGAGGACGTCCTAACTGTCAAAACAAATGAACAAACAGTTGTTTAAAGTAATATCTGTACTTACAGTTTCGCAGACAGATTATTGGTACTTGCAGCAGGTGTTCAGGTAGTTAAAAGAACAGATAAAAAAGGCAAAACTTTAGTAAAAATAAGGGTAATTGCTAATACCATTTAATAATGAAAATTAGTCCAGTAGAAGAGACTGAAGATTGGGATTATTCAATGACAAAAGATATCTATGAAGAAAGTAAGAGTAATCCTGGTGGGGTGAGACTTCAGAAGTTATTCATACACCAGACCAGTAAAGAATAACCAGTCAAGGCATTCTTAGGACCAAGGTGCAAAAGGTGCCCCTCTTCTTTTTATGGGACTGAACTGGTGATTGCTGCTACCGCAGATTAGACCACTGTAAAATAATGGGATTTTGTTGAAACAAATAGTACTTGCATCTATAAAGTAATTAATGCTAGATTCAAGGGAAAAGGAAGGAACATTTAAATCAGATCTTCTCTTCAGATTTTTCCATCACTGAATACTGTGTGGCTTTTCTTTATAGTGGTAACTGGACGCTAACTAATGCCATATGAAATGAATAATGAAATGAATAAAGATTGAAAATCAGAGTAAGGAAATCTTGACTTTTCCACTTCGCATGATTTCACAAAAGTGAAAATGTGGCCTGTGAGTTTGTAGCCTCAAAATATTTAGTGTGTATAAAAATTAAACACTGAAAGGAGAAGAGAAGTGGTCTTGGTTTATTGACAGCTGGAAAGCTCTTTCAAAATCTGGTTCTTTATTATTTTGCAGCATCCACTGATACATTCATTTTAATCATATACTGTACAATTAAAAGATTCAATTTTTCCCTTCTAGAGTCAGCTGTTTGTTGTTCTTCTTGGTTCTGTATATGGCCTGAACCTTCGAAACATAGCATGGCATGGGTTTTTGAATCCAAGAGAAGCAAAATCTTCCTTCATAACAACAATTATTTTAACGCTTGTGAATGTTGGCCAAGACCTTGAAGTTAATTTGGGTCCAGAAATGTATATACCCCAAAGGTTGCAAACTTCATTCCCTGAGGTAAGGATTGTGTGTTCATTGCTATGTTGTTGTTTTTATTAAGTTTGCCTAACCTGTAATATTTTATAGTAAATGGCAAAAATATTGTAAACACAATTCTGAGATGCACTGGATGAATTGCTCGTTGATATTTGTTTTTGGATCAATTTACTTATTACAATATTGAAGTTTACGGCTTCTAACCAGATCCTTATACCTGCAATATCATTACTTAAACACTAACCTTATCTTTGGTTCATTTAGAGATATATTCATGAGATTTATTTTATTTAATTTCCCTTGTGTATTTCACTATTACAGATTGTGGTTAGTAAATGAAACATTTTTTATTTCTTGCTTCTCTGTACTTCACCCACAGTTATGCACTAAACATATTTATTTAACGTATTCGTATAGAAAGCTTTGATAATGACTCAGTATTTGCTGTTCTGCTGTTAATATATTTTATGTATGTGGTATGCAAACTATTCAGATGTATTGGTTACCATATTAAGTTAGTAACAGACCCTACATATATACGAGCCACGTCGTTTCCAGGCTTCCCATTGGATTATAACAGGACACCATGTTTGTTTACATTTAACGCAAGGTGCACAGCGCTCCCAACGGCCACAGGGCCAATATACTGTATACAGGCTCTGCTTAGAGCACTGTAGACAGCAGATTTAAGTTGATATACATATTTTCGATGTTATGATGGGTTGAAAGGACAGACATACATTACTTTACTTTACTTGAGTGTGGAACAGACAATATTTGAATGCATGACAGGGCCAGTCTGACAGCCTCACCATCACTCGCACTGCATTTTTCTGGCCTAAAGAGCATTCGCAGCCAAAATACTGTTGCTCTTTTAACTCACACACTGCAGTATTAATGAAAATATGCACGTGCACAATAGCAATGACATTTATTTAAACATCTACGTAGGCAGTTCACATGACCTCATGTCATGGCAGTCAACCTCCTCAGCTGACAGCTTACACCTGTCAAAATTATGGCTACAGAAATGGGTCAAACCTTCAACCATTACTTGAATGCAATTTATTTTATAGCATTACTTCCTGAGATAAATTCACCGTTCTTGGCTTTTTTAACTGTTATTAAAAAACTGCAATATTTCATTGAAATCATTTACATTTATATACAACAATAATGTAGAACATCGTATACTATTATTTACACCGCTTCCAGCATTGTTTAATATAATTATGTATGATAATTATTCTTTTGCCATTTTTTTTACAATCACAATCATTTACAGTTATATAGAAAATAATACAATAACTAGCCCAGTAGATATAAATATTTCAACAATAATGCTCTACTGCAAGGCAGATGCACCATGGCATTATCTACTATAACAAAGACACTGATGATGACAATATGTACATAATGTAATATGTAGGACATACTATGAATCATATTAGATAGGCCTGTTGAAATATGCACCTGAAGGCTACCAGGAGATTGTGAAATAGGATGGACAGATTTCAATCTGTAGGGTATTGACTGGACCAATAAATTTATTATTTATGTATGCATCCAGTGTTGACTGAAATTATGATCATGTATAAATAAACCCATGTAACAGTGGTTATTGAAAAAATACATTATGTACAATATCAACAATCACAAGTACATGGGCACATTATAAATGCTGAAGTATCTTTGCTTTTCTGTTCTTTTTGTTGCTTTGAGTAAGCATTTTTCTGGTCTCGAGTTTGAAATAGTAGTAGAGCCTGCAGCGAAGATAGAACCGCATGATGGAATTCAAGAAACTTCCGTCTTGATGAGCTGGACAGAACACAACCTGTCTGGAAGGTACCTGCTTCTCAACTTTGCCCAGCAGTTGAGACAGGATGTTGCTACTTACAAGAAGACTGGGGATCTGCTTTTCAAACACCTTGTCGTTGTTACAGCCATAGGCTGAACAGTAAGTTGGCATTGTCAAGCAAGTTGCACTAATTTGGGAAAATTAAGCTGTGTCAGAGCCTACCATCACCAAGAAAATATTTATAGGCTTTGCTATCACCCACTAAACTGGTAGTTATGCCCCGAGGCCGTTTGGGCCGCTGTGCACCTTGCCCTAAATGTAAACAAACATGGCGTTCTGGAAGTGACACAGCTTGTATATATTGGCTTTGTTAGTAATATAACATCACCTCTATTATTTTGATGAGATTTCAGGTCTGAAATATTTAGTTTCCAGGTATTTGCATCAGTGTCTACTTCATTTGCTTCACAAACTGGTATGCCGGAAGTTGAAGTTACATATACCTTAATCCTGGTTTAATATTTATGTTATTAAATTTTCGATGTTGGATTTTCGATTCTTGATCAACATGCCTTGATTTTGGCTTAATTTCTCTTCCCCTGTATTTTGTTGTAGTTGTTTTAATAATTTGGGCTGACATAATCTTTTCTGTTTGTTCCATTTTTTAATACATTTCTAGCCTCAGCAATAGACTTGCCTGGTAAGCAACCAAAAAACTGTAGAAAAAGTTAAGTTAGAAGGAAATTGCCTCCCCACACCTACTACTCACTTCGACCATTTTGTGTGGTGAAGCATTATGAAGTAAACTTTTGTCAGATCTTAAGCAGCCCATTCACGATCAGTAATTACTGAAGGAATTCCTTCAGTGTCAGAACTAGGACGTCCACTAACGGTCAGTGCGTTCATCAGTGTAGGATAGACTACCGTGGTGATTAGACAATCGAAATGGCTTCCTCTATTTTTTGTGATAATGAGTTATTGTTGATGGGATTAGGGCTTGTTGCGGCGCAGTCTACTTTGAAGAAACGAAGAAAGACTAAATCAAAATGGTGTAAAGATTGGCTACAGGGAAGGGATTTAAAATCACACATATTTTTGATGGAACTGAGATTTGAACCACAAGACTGGCTTAATTATTTAAGAATGGACGAGGAAACCTATGATCAGTTGCTTTTTTTGCTTCTTTCCTGAAATTACTCCTGTAGATGTTGATTTTTTTTTTCTTCACTAAGTCTGTGGTTGCATCAGGATACTTTTCTTTAAGTTTTTCTGCTAATTTTCCATACGCTTCGTTTTTATATTTTATTCAGATAATGTTTTGACTTAATTTGCCAAAGGCATGGCTGTTCTTTGTATAACTGAAAAAATTCGCCCCAAAATTCTCTATCTTCCGGCATCTTAACTACTTAAACCTCACTCAAATCTCTGCACCAACATTCCTCACACTCTGGCCATGCGGTTCACACTGATAACTTAACTGACTGGTAGCCATTCACGGTCAATGTTCCCTTCAGTGCGCGTTAGCCCCGCCTCCAAAATCAAGCAGAGTTTGATTCTCATCAGTGTAACTGACAGTTGTACTGACAGGCCTCAAACAACCCCATTCACGATCATTTTTGCCAAGTTTGAAGGAATTCCTTCAGTAATTACTGATCGTGAATGGCTTGCTTTAGGTTGCTTCCTGTTATGTTTAATGCATTACTTGGTTCTTGGTTAGCACACTACAGTAATTTCTCGATTATCCGGATTAATAAAGCCAAGGTTCTGATAAGGGTAAGTAAAAAAAAGCGACAGGTGTTACAGGACAACTCCATACCCTTCTCCACCTTACCTTGGCAATACCACACAACTGTTAACACTAAATACTGTACGCTTGTAAACAATAATCAACACACTTTAAACTGGAAACTTTATGCCAAAGGCAATTATCTACCTTTTCCCCCATATTTGTAACAAAATATACTGTATAAATACGCTTTGAAAAAAAAAGCAACCCCTTAACCCTAACTTTTTCTCTTTCTTATAAATGACACAGTTTGGTAGGTAGGTAGCCTACCTATGTTTACACACAGCCTACCATGGTATTATCACCATTAATGTATTTTCATACAACAACTTTCCTATCAGTTGTTGCCATATATTACCATACACTAGATACAAAGTCTGTATGTGTGAACTAGTGGCCCAGGCTGGGTGTTCCACTTACAGTATCCATTGGCATCCAATAGGTTATATTTAAGATAAAGGTAATGGTATTGAAACTGATATCTTACTCACTGAATCTGTTTATACTGTATTATAATCATGTTATATCATCATCGTATGAATAACTGATCATCTGCCCCATATGCATTTAAGTAGGCTAGGCTAATGTTGACATTCTCAGAATCAGCTGATTAAGGTCTACTGCCGAGATACTTATGAGAATAATTTTTTAGTTGCTAAAAGAAACGGATTATTGTTGGAGTTATTATTTTTGTTTTTGTACATAAATGTAAAACAGGTATGCAAAGGTAAACTAACATACTTTATGTTAAAATGAAATCCCTTAAAATCACTAAACGGCTGTTTCCCGATTCATTTTATTGTCGTACTCGATGTTGTTTTGGCCAGTTCTTTGGTAAGTGGTGTCCATGCAATGTTAAGCGGTTGTTAATTATAAAAGTTGATTATGAATTGTCACATAAGCCATAAGTTTGGTAATCTTGTTTGAAAACCTAGCTTACTACAATCTACCAAAAATGGAATTCACTCTACAAGAATAGCCTAATACAGTGTGATCTACCGAAAATGAAATTCGCTCAGGAAGTAAAGACCATTTTTATTTTTTTACTTTTATTTATTTAACCAGAAGATGGGATTTCAATGGAAAAAAGTTTAGCCTAATGTTAACTGGGCTATCAAAAATGTAACTCACGTGATACATGAGATACAATGAAATTATGTTTAGGGATGAAATTTTAAGGGTCACGTGATACTTGAGATCGAATGATACACGAGTATATATGGCATATTCCAATTCTTTGCTTATTTTGCCTTATCATGGAAACTGTGGTTTTGTAAATAAGCTTGTGTTTACACCATTAGTACATTTCTCAATGACGACTGTCCAAAGCAAATTCATTTTAAGAACACTACTGAAAAGAAGTTTATCATTTTCTGTTTTCACCACATAATATCACCATTTAGGTCTTTTTTTCTTTTAGGTGACTCTTAGATGATTATAACACATCATAACAATACACAAGAGAATATTTTATCACTGTTTATATTTGATCTCAAATATAATGTTCACATTCGCAGTAAAATATTAATTTAGAGCATTTATATACTAATAATGCAGCATTCATCATAAGTTTTGCCTTAGATGTTGGCATCACAGTGAGCTATTTATAACTTGCTTCCTTCCTCCCTCAACTGAAGGGAAGCAATGTACTGTACGTGTGTTTTTTTTTTTTTTTTTTGCATAGTATCACATGTTTTCCTGTTTTTTAATTGCTTGGCTTGATTTACTGTACAGTTGACTCTAATTATGATTATCACACATATCAGAACAGTACACAAAAGAATGTATTATCACTGTTGATAGTTCATCTCAAATTAAAAATATTGAAAATGTGAATTTTTAGATGTTGGCAACACATGCTATTTATAGCTTGTCTCAATGCCAACCAAAGCATATGAGTGTGCATGTGTACGTACTGTATACACACACACACGCTAAGGATATCAAATGTTTTTATCTCTTTTGGGTGGTAAGTTTGATTGCTTTTACATCTTTTATGCTGTGGAAATAAAAATGAGAATAGTGTAGCATAAAATAAAAATAAAATGGGGAAAGAGTGAGTGTGTGATAGGCTTTAACTATGTGATACCTCAGCTGTTGTTCTCTCTCTCTCTCTCTCTGTACTGTATCTCTTCTTGTTTTTTATTTTTTTGCTTTGTGCTTGATGTATTTCATTACAAGTTACAGTACAGTACTGTACATATCCTATAATAAAATGTGGAAAAAGCCTCTACTTAAAAATCAGAACAAAACAAGCTCTTAACAAAGTCAAGTGCCTGCCTACCCCTCTCCACCTATCCAACAGTACAATCCTGCCCCCCCTCCCAGCCAGGGATAATCCTTCCCCGCTCCACTCACCTTCCAAAACAACTCTTTCTCTGTGTGAGTTTTTGTTAACATCCGCACTGCTGCTATGGCACCCAGCCATCTGAACCCTCCCTCCTTCCAGGCCTCCAACACCCCCCAAAACCCTATTTCAGTCTCTTCATGAGTTTAATTTTGGGGATGTAAAATTTTTTGGGCCAATATTTCCAGTTTCCAAAAATCGATGAATAGAAATTCAGACTTGCATAATTCTAAAATGACTCTTAGCTACGGGGCCTCAAAGTCGATTTTTTAGTTTATACAATAAAAATTCATGCATCCAAAACTCAGCAAGGCCTGAACGTATTGATGTTTTGTATGAATTTATTTAATAGAACGGATCAAAATAAAGGGGCTCTAATTGAAGCCTAATGTCCGTGGCAGGTTCCCTCTCGGCTATGGGACCTCAAAGTTGGTGTTTTTTGTTAATTTTACATATGAACCTTGCAATTTCAAAATGACACCTCCATTACTTACAAGGTTACAGGAACCTTGAAACTGAAAAATGACACATGGAATACTACAACAGAGTGCCAATGATGAAAGGCTACCAGCTATATAAATGGTAGAAATTACCCATGAAATTGAAAAATGACACCTGTTATACTGCTGAAGAAAGAGTCTTCAAAGAGTCTTCAGGGAATCTTGGGTGAGGATTTTGGAGCGAATATGAAGACTATCATTTTCTCAAACTAGAGCATAGTCATTCAAGTAATGATGGCCACCTCCGGCGATTCCGGAGGAAATCTTTGCTAAGGGGTCCTTTTTTGTTTTTTTTTTTTGGGCTCAGGGGTCCAATTCAGCTGAAGAAAGAATCTTCAAGGAGTCTTCAGGGATTCTTCGGTGAAGATTTTGGCGCCAATACGAAGACTATCATTTTCTCAAACTAGAGCATAGTCATTCATGTAATGATGGCCACCTCCGGCGATTCCGGAGGAAATCTTTGGTAGGGGGTCCTTTTTGTTTTTTTTTTTTTGGGGCCCAGGGGTCCAATTCAGCTGAAGAAAGAATCTTCAAAGAGTCTTCAGGGATTCTTCGGTGAAGGTTTTGGAGCCAATACGAAGACTATCATTTTCTCAAACTAGAGCATAGTCATTCATGTAATGATGGCCACCTCCGGCGATTCCGGAGGAAATCTTTGGTAAGGGTCCTTTTTTTTTTTTTTTTTTTTTTTTTTTGGGGGCCCAGGGGTCCAGTTCAGCTGAAGAAAGAATCTTCAAGGAGTCTTCAGGGATTCTTCGGTGAAGATTTTGGCGCCAATACGATGAATATCATTTTCTCAAACTAGAGCATAGTCATTCTTGTAATGATGGCCACCTCCGGCGATTCCGGAGGAAATCTTTGGTAAGGGTCTTTTTTGTTTTTTTTTTGGGGTCCAGGGGTCCAATTCAGCTGAAGAAAGAATCTTCAAAAGGAGTCTTCAGGGATTCTTTGGTGAAGATTTTGGCGTGAATACGAAGACTATCATTTTCTCAAACCAGAGCATAGTCATTCATGTAATGATGGCCACCTCCGGCGATTCCGGAGGAAATCTTTAGTAAGGGTCCTTTTTGTTTTTTTTTGTGGGGCCCAGGGTCCAATTCAGCTGAAGAAAGAATCTTCAAGGAGTCTTCAGGAATTCTTCGGTGAAGCTTTTGGAGCCAATACGAAGACTATTATTTTCTCAAACTAGAGCATAGTCATTCATGTAATGATGGCCACCTCCGGCGTTTCCGGAGGAAATCTTTGGTAAGGGTCCTTTTTGTTTTTTTGTTTTTTTGTGGGGCCCAGGGGTCCAGTTCAGCTGAAGAAAGAATCTTCAAGGAGTCTTCAGGGATTCTTCGGTGAAGATTTTGGCGCCAATACGAAGACTATCATTTTCTCAAACTAGAGCATAGTCATTCATGTAATGATGGCCACCTCCGGCGATTCTGGAGGAAATCTTTGGTAAGGGGTCCTTTTTTTTTTTTTTTTTGGGGCCCAGGGGTCCAATTCAGCTGAAGAAAGAATCTTCAAGGAGTCTTCAGGGATTCTTCAAGATTTTGGCGCCAATACTAAGACTATCATTTTCTCAAACTAGAGCATAGTCATAAAGGCTACCAGCTATATAAATGGTAGAAATTACCCTTGAAATTGAAAAATGACACCTGTTATACTGCTGAAGAAAGAGTCTTCAAGGAGTCTTCAGGGAATCTTGGGTGAGGATTTTGGAGCCAATATGAAGACTATCATTTTCTCAAACTAGAGCATAGTCATTCATGTAATGATGGCCACCTCCGCGATTCCGGAGGAAATCTTTGGTAAGGGGTCCTTTTTGTTTTTTTTTTTTTTTGGGGCCCAGGGTCCAATTCAGCTGAAGAAAGAATCTTCAAAGAGTCTTCAGGGATTCTTCGGTGAAGATTTTGGAGCCAATATGAAGACTATCATTTTCTCAAACTAGAGCATAGTCATTCATGTAATGATGGCCACCTCCGGCGATTCCGGAGGAAATCTTTGGTAAGGGGTCCTTTTTTTTTTTTTTTTTTGTGGGGCCCAGGGGTCCAATTCAGCTGAAGAAAGAATCTTCAAAGAGTCTTCAGGGATTCTTCGGTGAAGATTTTGGAGCCAATACGAAGACTATCATTTTCTCAAACTAGAGCATAGTCATTCATGTAATGATGGCCACCTCCGGCGATTCGGAGGAAATCTTTGGTAAGGGGTCCTTTTTTTTTTTTTTTTTTGTGGGCCCAGGGGTCCAATTCAGCCGGGACCCTTGCGTGGTGAAGGTGGCATATTCTAATCCTGGCTTCAAAAAAAAAAAAAAAAAAAAAAAGTCCAGCCTCAAAAAATAGAACTTTCAAAATTTTCGACCTAACTAACCCTTGTTAGTACAGTTCTATTAATTTTGGGGATGTAAAATTTTTGGGCCAATATTTCAGTTTCAAAAATCGATGAATAGAAATTCAGACTTGCATAATTCTAAAATGACTCTTAGCTACGGGGCCTCAAAGTCGATTTTTAGTTTATACATTAAAAATTCATGCATCCAAAACTCAGCAAGGCCTGAACGTATTGATGTTTTGTATGAATTTTTTTAATAGAACGGATCAAAATAAAGGGGCTCTAATTGAAGCCTAATGTCCGTGGCAGGTTCCTCTCGGCTATGGGACCTCAAAGTTGGTGTTTTTGTTAATTTTACATATGAACCTTGCAATTTCAAAATGACACCTCCATTACTTACAAGGTTACAGGAACCTTGAAACTGAAAAATGACACATGGAATACTACAACAGAGTGCCAATGATGAAAGGCTACCAGCTATATAAATGGTAGAAATTACCCTTGAAATTGAAAAATGACACCTGTTATACTGCTGAAGAAAGAGTCTTCAAAGAGTCTTCAGGGAATCTTGGTGAGGATTTTGGAGCCAATATGAAGACTATCATTTTCTCAAACTAGAGCATAGTCATTCATGTAATGATGGCCACCTCCGGCGATTCGGAGGAAATCTTTGCTAAGGGGTCCTTTTTGTTTTTTTTTTTGGGGCCTCAGGGGTCCAATTCAGCTGAAGAAATAATCTTCAAAGAGTCTTCAGGGATTCTTCGGTGAAGATTTTGGCGCCAATACGAAGACTATCATTTTCTCAAACTAGAGCATAGTCATTCATGTAATGATGGCCACCTCCGGCGATTCGGAGGAAATCTTTGCAAAGGGGTCCTTTTTTTTTTTTTTTTTTTGGGGGCCCAGGGGTCCAATTCAGCTGAAGAAAGAATCTTCAAAGAGTCTTCAGGGATTCTTCGGTGAAGATTTTGGAGCCAATACGAAGACTATCATTTTCTCAAACTAGAGCATAGTCATTCATGTAATGATGGCCACCTCCGGCGATTCCGGAGGAAATCTTTGGTAAGGGTCCTTTTTTTTTTTTTTTTTTTGTGGGGCCCAGGGGTCCAGTTCAGCTGAAGAAAGAATCTTCAAGGAGTCTTCAGGGGCATTCTTCTAATATTTTGGGGCCAATAAAAATATCATTTTCTCAAACTAGAGCATAGTCATTCATGTAATGATGGCCACCTCCGGCGATTCGGAGGAAATCTTTGGAAGGGTCTTTTTTTTTTTTTTTTTTTTGTACAGTCCAGGGGTCCAATTCAGCTGAAGAAAGAATCTTCAAAGAGTCTTCAGGGATTCTTCGGTGAAGATTTTCCAAATACGAAGACTATTATTTTCTCAAACCAGAGCATAGTCATTCATGTAATGATGGCTTACCGGCGATTCCGGGCCTTTGGTAAGGGTCCTTTTTTTTTTTTTTTGTGGGCCCAGGGGTCCAAAACTCAGCTGAAGAAAGAATCTTCAAGGAGTCTTCAGGGATTCTTCGTGAAGATTTGGAAATACGAAGACTATCATTTTCTCAAAGTAGAGCATAGTCATTCATGTAATGATGGCCCCTCCGGCGATTCCGGAGGAAATCTTTGGTAAGGGGTCCTTTTTTTTTTTTTTTTTGTGGGGCCCAGGGGTCCAGTTCAAAAGAAAGAATCTTCAACGAGTCTTCAGGGATTCTTCAGTGAAGATTTTGAAACCAAAAAATGAAGACTATCATTTTCTTAAACTAGAGCATAGTCATTCATGTAATGATGGCTCTCCGGCGATTCCGGAGGAAATCTTTGGTAACGGGTCCTTTTTGTTTTTTTTTTTTTGTGAGGCACCTGTTAATTCAACTGAAGAAAGAATCTTCAAGGAGTCTTCAGGATTCTTCGGTGAAGATTTTGGCATACTAAGACTATCATTTTCTCAAACTAGAGCATAGTCATAAAGGCTACCAGCTATATAAATGGTAGAAATTACCTTGAAATTGAAAAATGACACCTGTTATACAGCTGAAGAAAGAGTCTTCAAGGAGTCTTCAGGAATCTTCAGTGAGGATTTTGGAGCCAATATGAAGACTATCATTTTCTCAAACTAGAGCATAGTCATTCATGTAATGATGGCCACCTCCGGCGATTCCGGAGGAAATCTTTGGTAAGGGGTCCTTTTTTTTTTTTTTTTTTTGTTCCAATTCAACTGAAGAAAGAATCTTCAAGGAGTCTTCAGGGATTCTTCAGTGAAGATTTTGGCGCCAATACTAAGACTATCATTTTCTCAAACTAGAGCATAGTCATTCAAATGCTACCAGCTATATAAATGGTAGAAATTACCCTTGAAATTGAAAAATGACACCTGTTATACTGCTGAAGAAAGAGTCTTCAAGGAGTCTTCAGGGAATCTTCAGGTGAGGATTTTGGAGCCAATATGAAGACTATCATTTTCTCAAACTAGAGCATAGTCATTCATGTAATGATGGCCACCTCCGGCGATTCCGGAGGAAATCTTTGGTAAGGGTCCTTTTTTTTTTTTTTTTTTTGTGGGGCCCAGGGTCCAATTCAGCTGAAGAAAGAATCTTCAAAGAGTCTTCAGGGATTCTTCGGTGAAGATTTTGGAGCCAATATGAAGACTATCATTTTCTCAAACTAGAGCATAGTCATTCATGTAATGATGGCCACCTCCGGCGATTCGGAGGAAATCTTTGGTAAGGGTCCTTTTTTTTTTTTTTTTGTGGGGCCCAGGGGTCCAATTCAGCTGAAGAAAGAATCTTCAAAGAGTCTTCAGGGATTCTTCGGTGAAGATTTTGGAGCCAATACGAAGACTATCATTTTCTCAAACTAGAGCATAGTCATTCATGTAATGATGGCCACCTCCGGCGATTCGGAGGAAATCTTTGTAAGGGTCCTTTTTTTTTTTTTTTTTGCAGGGGCCCAGGGTCCAATTCAGCCAGGACCCTTGCGTGGTGAAGGTGGCATATTCTAATCCTGGCGTAAAAAAAAAAAAAAAAAAAAAATGTCCAGCCTCAAAAAATAGAACTTTCAAAATTTTCGACCTAACTAACCCTTGTTAGTACAGTTCTATTAATTTTGGGGATGTAAAATTTTTTGGGCCAATATTTCCAGTTTCCAAAAATCGATGAATAGAAATTCAGACTTGCATAATTCTAAAATGACTCTTAGCTACGGGGCCTCAAAGTCGATTTTTTAGTTTATACAATAAAATTCATGGATCCAAAACTCAGCAAGGCCTGAACGTATTGATGTTTTGTATGAATTTTTTAATAGAACGGATCAAAATAAAGGGGCTCTAATTGAAGCCTAATGTCCGTGGCAGGTTCCCTCTCGGCTATGGGACCTCAAAGTTGGTGTTTTTGTTAATTTTACATATGAACCTTGCAATTTCAAAATGACACCTCCATTACTTACAAGGTTACAGGAACCTTGAAACTGAAAAATGACACATGGAATACTACAACAGAGTGCCAATGATGAAAGGCTACCAGCTATATAAATGGTAGAAATTACCCATGAAATTGAAAATGACACCTGTTATACTGCTGAAGAAAGAGTCTTCAAAGAGTCTTCAGGAATCTTGGGTGAGGATTTTGGAGCGAATATGAAGACTATCATTTTCTCAAACTAGAGCATAGTCATTCAAGTAATGATGGCCACCTCCGCGATTCCGGAGGAAATCTTTGCTAAGGGTCCTTTTTGTTTCTTTTTTATGGGGCTCAGGGGTCCAATTCAGCTGAAGAAAGAATCTTCAAGGAGTCTTCAGGGATTCTTCGGTGAAGATTTTGGCGCCAATACGAAGACTATCATTTTCTAAAACTAGAGCATAGTCATTCATGTAATGATGGCCACCTCCGGTGATTCCGGAGGAAATCTTTGGTAAGGGGTTCTTTTTGTTTTTTTTGGGGTGCCCAGGGGTCCAATTCAGCTGAAGAAAGAATCTTCAAAGAGTCTTCAGGGATTCTTCGGTGAAGATTTTGGAGCCAATACGAAGACTATCATTTTCTCAAACTAGAGCATAGTCATTCATGTAATGATGGCCACCTCCTGCGATTCCGGAGGAAATCTTTGGTAAGGGGTCCTTTTTTTTTTTTTTTTTTTGTGGGCCCAGGGGTCCTGTTCAGCTGAAGAAAGAATCTTCAAAGGAGTCTTCAGGGATTCTTCGGTGAAGATTTTGGCGCCAATACGATGAATATCATTTTCTCAAACTAGAGCATAGTCATTCATGTAATGATGGCCACCTCCAGTCCTCTTTAGTAAGGGGTCTTTTTTGTTTTTTTTTTTTGTGGGGTCCAGGGGTCCAATTCAGCTGAAGAAAGAATCTTCAAAGAGTCTTCAGGGATTCTTGGTGAAGATTTTGGCGTTACGAAGACTATTATTTTCTCAAACCAGAGCATAGTCATTCATGTAATGATGGCTTACCTCCGCGATTCGGAGGAAATCTTTGGTAAGGGGTCCTTTTTTTTTTTTTTTTTGGGGCCCAGGGGTCCAATTCAGCTGAAGAAAGAATCTTCAAGGAGTCTTCAGGATTTTTCGGTGAAGCTTTTGGAGCCAATCAAGACTATCATTTTCTCAAACTAGAGCATAGTCATTCATGTAATGATGGCCACCTCCGGCGATTCCGGAGGAAATCTTTGGTAAGGGTCCTTTTTGTTTTTTTTTTTTTGTTAGGGCCCAGGGGTCCAGTTCAGCTGAAGAAAGAATCTTCAAGGAGTCTTCAGGGATTCTTCGGTGAAGATTTTGGCGCCAATACGAAGACTATCATTTTCTCAAACTAGAGCATAGTCATTCATGTAATGATGGCCTCCGGCGATTCCGGAGGAAATCTTTGTAAGGGTCCTTTTTTTTTTTTTTTATTTTTTTGTGGGGCCCAGGGGTCCAATTCAACTGAAGAAAGAATCTTCAAAGGAGTCTTCAGGGATTCTTCGGTGAAGATTTTGGCGCCAATACTAAGACTATCATTTTCTCAAACTAGAGCATAGTCATAAAGGCTACCAGCTATATAAATGGTAGAAATTACCTTGAAATTGAAAAATGACACCTGTTATACTGCTGAAGAAAGAGTCTTCAAGGAGTCTTCAGGAATCTTGGGTGAGGATTTTGGAGCCAATATGAAGACTATCATTTTCTCAAACTAGAGCATAGTCATTCATGTAATGATGGCCACCTCCGGCGGTTCCGGAAGAAATCTTTGAAAGGGTCCTTTTTTTTTTTTTTTTTGTAGGGCCCAGGGGTCCAATTCAGCTGAAGAAAGAATCTTCAAAGAGTCTTCAGGGATTCTTCGGTGAAGATTTTGGAGCCAATATGAAGACTATCATTTTCTCAAACTAGAGCATAGTCATTCATGTAATGATGGCCACCTCCGCGATTCCGGAGGAAATCTTTGGTAAGGGGTCCTTTTTTGTTTTTTTTTGTGGGCCCAGGGGTCCAATTCAGCTGAAGAAAGAATCTTCAAAGAGTCTTCAGGGATTCTTCGGTGAAGATTTTGGAGCCAATACGAAGACTATCATTTTCTCAAACTAGAGCATAGTCATTCATGTAATGATGGCCACCTCCGGCGATTCCGGAGGAAATCTTTAAGGGGTCCTTTTTGTTTTGTTTTTTTGCAGGGGCCCAGGGGTCCAATTCAGCCAGGACCCTTGCGTGGTGAAGGTGGCATATTCTAATCCTGGGGTAAAAAAAAAAAAAAAAAAAAAAAGTCCAGCCTCAAAAATAGAACTTTCAAAATTTTCGACCTAACTAACCCTTGTTAGTACAGTTCTATTAATTTTGGGGATGTAAAATTTTTGGGCCAATATTTCCAGTTTCAAAAATCGATGAATAGAAATTCAGACTTGCATAATTCTAAAATGACTCTTAGCTACGGGGCCTCAAAGTCGATTTTTAGTTTATACAATAAAATTCATGCATCCAAAACTCAGCAAGGCCTGAACGTATTGATGTTTTGTATGAATTTTTTTAATAGAACGGATCAAAATAAAGGGGCTCTAATTGAAGCCTAATGTCCGTGGCAGGTTCCCTCTCGGCTATGGGACCTCAAAGTTGGTGTTTTTTGTTAATTTTACATATGAACCTTGCAATTTCAAAATGACACCTCCATTACTTACAAGGTTACAGGAACCTTGAAACTGAAAAATGACACATGGAATACTACAACAGAGTGCCAATGATGAAAGGCTACCAGCTATATAAATGGTAGAAATTACCCTTGAAATTGAAAAATGACACCTGTTATACTGCTGAAGAAAGAGTCTTCAAAGAGTCTTCAGGGAATCTTGGGTGAGGATTTTGGAGCCAATATGAAGACTATCATTTTCTCAAACTAGAGCATAGTCATTCATGTAATGATGGCCACCTCCGGCGATTCCGGAGGAAATCTTTGCTAAGGGTCCTTTTTGTTTTTTTTGGGGGCCTCAGGGTCCAATTCAGCTGAAGAAAGAATATTCAAGGAGTCTTCAGGGATTCTTCGGTGAAGATTTTGGCGCCAATACGAAGACTATCATTTTCTCAAACTAGAGCATAGTCATTCATGTAATGATGGCCACCTCCGGCGATTCCGGAGGAAATCTTTGCAAGGGTCCTTTTTGTTTTTTTTTGTGGGGCCCAGTGGTCCAATTCAGCTGAAGAAAGAATCTTCAAAGAGTCTTCAGGGATTCTTCGGTGAATATTTTGGAGCCAATACGAAGACTATCATTTTCTCAAACTAGAGCATAGTCATTCATGTAATGATGGCCACCTCCGGCGATTCCGGAGGAAATCTTTGGTAAGGGGTCCTTTTTTGTTTTGTTTTTTTGTGGGGCCCAGGGGTCCAGTTCAGCTGAAGAAAGAATCTTCAAGGAGTCTTCAGGGATTCTTCGGTGAAGATTTTGGCGCCAATACGAAGACTATCATTTTCTCAAACTAGAGCATAGTCATTCATGTAATGATGGCCACCTCCAAGATTCCGGAGGAAATCTTTAAAGGGGTCCTTTTTTTTTTTTTTTTTTTTTTTGGGGCCCAGGGGTCCAATTCAGCTGAAGAAAGAATCTTCAAGGAATCTTCAGGGATTCTTCCTAGAAAATTTTGGCGCCAATACTAAGACTATCATTTTCTCAAACTAGAGCATAGTCATAAAGGCTACCAGCTATATAAATGGTAGAAATTACCCTTGAAATTGAAAAATGACACCTGTTATACTGCTGAAGAAAGAGTCTTCAAGGAGTCTTCAGGGAATCTTGGGTGAGGATTTTGGAGCCAATATGAAGACTATCATTTTCTCAAACTAGAGCATAGTCATTCATGTAATGATGGCCACCTCCGGCGATTCCGGAGGAAATCTTTGGTAAGGGTCCTTTTTTTTTTTTTGTGGGGCCCAGGTCCAATTCAGCTGAAGAAAGAATCTTCAAAAGAGTCTTCAGGGATTCTTCTCAAACTGAAGATTTTGGAGCCAATATGAAGACTATCATTTTTCTCAAACTAGAGCATAGTCATTCATGTAATGATGGCTACCACCTAAAATGGGTTCCGGAGGAAATCTTTGTAAGGGGTCCTTTTTTGTTTTTTTTTTTTTTTTGTGGGGCCCAGGGGTCCAATTCAGCTGAAGAAAGAATCTTCAAAGAGTCTTCAGGGATTCTTTTCGGTGAAGATTTTGGAGCCAATACGAAGACTATCATTTTCTCAAACTAGAGCATAGTCATTCATGTAATGATGGCCACCTCCGCGATTCCGGAGGAAATCTTTGGTAAGGGGTCCTTTTTGTTTTGTTTTTTTGCTGGGCCCAGGGGTCCAATTCAGCCAGGACCCTTGCGTGGTGAAGGTGGCATATTCTAATCCTGGGGTAAAAAAAAAAAAAAAAAAAAAAAGTCCAGCCTCAAAAAATAGAACTTTCAAAATTTTCGACCTAACTAACCCTTGTTAGTACAGTTCTATTAATTTTGGGGATGTAAAATTTTTTGGGCCAATATTTCCAGTTTCCAAAAATCGATGAATAGAAATTCAGACTTGCATAATTCTAAAATGACTCTTAGCTACGGGGCCTCAAAGTCGAATTTTTAGTTTATACAATAAAAATTCATGCATCCAAAACTCAGCAAGGCCTGAACGTATTGATGTTTTGTATGAATTTTTTTAATAGAACGGATCAAAATAAAGGGGCTCTAATTGAAGCCTAATGTCCGTGGCAGGTTCCCTCTCGGCTATGGGACCTCAAAGTTGGTGTTTTTGTTAATTTTACATATGAACCTTGCAATTTCAAAATGACACCTCCATTACTTACAAGGTTACAGGAACCTTGATACTGAAAAATGACACATGGAATACTACAACAGAGTGCCAATGATGAAAGGCTACCAGCTATATAAATGGTAGAAATTACCCATGAAATTGAAAAATGACACCTGTTATACTGCTGAAGAAAGAGTCTTCAAAGAGTCTTCAGGGAATCTTGGGTGAGGATTTTGGAGCGAATATGAAGACTATCATTTTCTCAAACTAGAGCATAGTCATTCAAATGATAATGATGGCCACCGGCGATTCCTGAGGAAATCTTTGCTTTTGGCGCCAAGGGTCCTTTTTTTTTTTTTTTTTTTGGGGCCCAGGGGTCCAATTCAGCTGAAGAAAGAATCTTCAAGGAGTCTTCAGGGATTCTTCAGTGAAGATTTTGGAGCCAATACGAAGACTATCATTTTCTCAAACTAGAGCATAGTCATTCATGTAATGATGGCTACCTCCGCGATTCCGGAGGAAATCTTTGGTAAGGGGTCCTTTTTGTTTTTTTTTTTTTTGAGGGGGCCCAGGGGTCCAATTCAGCTGAAGAAAGAATCTTCAAAGAGTCTTCAGGGATTCTTTCAGTGAAGATTTTGGAGCCAATATGAAGACTATCATTTTCTCAAACTAGAGCATAGTTATTCATGTAATGATGGCCACCTCCGCGATTCCGGAGGAAATCTTTGTAAGGGGTCCTTTTTGTTTTTTTTTTTGTAGAAAAAGGGCCCAGGGGTCCAATTCAGCTGAAGAAAGAATCTTCAAAGAGTCTTCAGGGATTCTTCGGTGAAGATTTTGGAGCCAATACGAAGACTATCATTTTCTCAAACTAGAGCATAGTCATTCATGTAATGATGGCCACCTCCGGCGATTCCGGAGGAAATCTTTGGTAAGGGTCCTTTTTGTTTTTTTTTTTTACAGGGGCCCAGGGGTCCAATTCAGCCAGGACCCTTGCGTGGTGAAGGTGGCATATTCTAATCCTGGGGTAAAAAAAAAAAAAAAAAAAAAGTCCAGCCTCAAAAAATAGAACTTTCAAAATTTTCGACCTAACTAACCCTTGTTAGTACAGTTCTATTAATTTTGGGGATGTAAAATTTTTTGGGCCAATATTTCCAGTTTCCAAAAATCGATGATTAGAAATTCAGACTTGCATAATTCTAAAATGACTCTTAGCTACGGGGCCTGAAAGTCGATTTTTTAGTTTATACAATAAAAATTCAGGCATCCAAAACTCAGCAAGGCCTGAACGTATTGATGTTTTGTATGAATTTTTTTAATAGAACGGATCAAAATAAAGGGGCTCTAATTGAAGCCTAATGTCCGTGGCAGGTTCCTCTCGGCTATGGGACCTCAAAGTTGGTGTTTTTGTTAATTTTACATATGAACCTTGCAATTTCAAAATGACACCTCCATTACTTACAAGGTTACAGGAACCTTGAAACTGAAAAATGACACATGGAATACTACAACAGAGTGCCAATGATGAAAGGCTACCAGCTATATAAATGGTAGAAATTACCCATGAAATTGAAAATGACACCTGTTATACTGCTGAAGAAAGAGTCTTCAAAGAGTCTTCAGGGAATCTTGGGTGAGGATTTTGGAGCGAATATGAAGACTATCATTTTCTCAAACTAGAGCATAGTCATTCAAGTAATGATGGCCACCTCCGCGATTCCGGGGAAATCTTTGCTAAGGGTCCTTTTTTTTTTTTTTGGGGCCAGGGTCCAATTCAGCTGAAGAAAGAATCTTCAAGGAGTCTTCAGGATTCTTCCGTGAAGATTTTGGCACCAATACGAAGACTATCATTTTCTCAAACTAGAGCATAGTCATTCATGTAATGATGGCCACCTCCGGCGATTCCGGAGGAAATGTTTGGTAAGGGTCCTTTTTGTTTTTTTTTTTTTGGGGCCCAGGGGTCCAATTCAGCTGAAGAAAGAATCTTCAAAGAGTCTTCAGGGATTCTTCGGTGAAGATTTTGGAGCCAATACGAAGACTATCATTTTCTCAAACTAGAGCATAGTCATTCATGTAATGATGGCTACCTCCAAATTCCGGAGGAAATCTTGCAAGGGGTCCTTTTTTTTTTTTTTTTTTTTTTTTTGGGGCCCAGGGGTCCAGTTCAGCTGAAGAAAGAATCTTCAAGGAGTCTTCAGGGATTCTTGGTGAAGATTTTGGCGCCAATAATGAATATCATTTTCTCAAACTAGAGCATAGTCATTCATGTAATGATGGCCACCTCCGCGATTCCGGAGGAAATCTTTGGTAAGGGTCTTTTTTTGTTTTTTTTTTTTTTTTGTGGGGTCCAGGGTCCAATTCAGCTGAAGAAAGAATCTTCAAAGAGTCTTCAGGATTCTTCGGTGAAGATTTTGGCGTGAATACGAAGACTATCATTTTCTCAAACCAGAGCATAGTCATTCATGTAATGATGGCCACCTCCCATTCCGAGGAAATCTTTAGTAAGGGGTCCTTTTTGTTTTTTTTTTTTTTGTGGGGCCCAGGGGTCCAATTCAGCTGAAGAAAGAATCTTCAAGGAGTCTTCAGGAATTCTTCGGTGAAGCTTTTGAGCCAAATACGAAGACTATCATTTTCTCAAACTAGAACATAGTCATTCATGTAATGATGGCCACCTCCGCGATTCCGGAGGAAATCTTTGGTAAGGGTCCTTTTTGTTTTTTTTTTTTTGTGGGGCCCAGGGGTCCAGTTCAGCTGAAGAAAGAATCTTCAACGAGTCTTCAGGGATTCTTCGGTGAAGATTTTGGCGCCAATACGAAGACTATCATTTTCTCAAACTAGAGCATAGTCATTCATGTAATGATGGCCACCTCCGGCGATTCCGGAGGAAATCTTTGGTAAGGGGTCCTTTTTTTTTTTTTTTTTTTTTGTGGTGCCCAGGGTCCAATTCAACTGAAGAAAGAATCTTCAAGGAGTCTTCAGGGATTCTTCGGTGAAGATTTTGGCGCCAATACTAAGACTATCATTTTCTCAAACTAGAGCATAGTCATAAAGGCTACCAGCTATATAAATGGTAGAAATTACCCTTGAAATTGAAAAATGACACCTGTTATACTGTTGAAGAAAGAGTCTTCAAGGAGTCTTCAGGGAATCTTGGGTGAGGATTTTGGAGCCAATATGAAGACTATCATTTTCTCAAACTAGAGCATAGTCATTCATGTAATGATGGCCACCTCCGGCGATTCCGGAGGAAACCTTTGGTAAGGGGTCCTTTTTGTTTTTTTTTTTTTTTGTGGGGCCCAGGGGTCCAATTCAGCTGAAGAAAGAATCTTCAAAGAGTCTTCAGGATTCTTCGGTGAAGATTTTGGAGCCAATATGAAGACTATCATTTTCTCAAACTAGAGCATAATCATTCATGTAATGATGGCCACCTCCGCGATTCCGGAGGAAATCTTTGTAAGGGGTCCTTTTTTTTTTTTTTTGTGGGGCCCAGGGGTCCAATTCAGCTGAAGAAAGAATCTTCAAAGAGTCTTCAGGGATTCTTCGGTGAAGATTTTGGAGCCAATACGAAGACTATCATTTTCTCAAACTAGAGCATAGTCATTCATGTAATGATGGCCACCTCCGGCGATTCCGGAGGAAATCTTTGGTAAGGGGTCCTTTTTGTTTTTTTTTTTTGCGGGGCCCAGGGGTCCAATTCAGCTGGGACCCTTGCGTGGTGAAGGTGGCATATTCTAATCCTGGGGTAAAAAAAAAAAAAAAAAAAAAAAAAAAGTCCAGCCTCAAAAAATAGAACTTTCAAAATTTTCGACCTAACTAACCCTTGTTAGTACAGTTCTATTAAACACTGATACCAACATTTCCTTAGGGCACACAGCATTGCCAACCACTGGAGAGCAGTTTTTCCATTTTTTAAAATTTATATATACAGATACTGCTTGAGTTATGATAATACACCTTGTGATTATTCGATTTTGCGATGGGGTCAGCAGTTAATACCGATACAACATTTTGAAAATATTTTTAAATTTCGCATGTGATGGGTGCAGGCAGCAGCGTATAATCAGGCACCAAGAGAAGCCAAATTATAATAGACTAACTTCTTTTCCCCCATCTCTTTATGCCATCTTCTAGTTAAATAAGTTAAAAAAGTGAAAGAGAATGATAAAAGTATTGTTAGTAACATCATACTCGTTGTGTAAATGTGTACAGTCATAAACAACCAAACGAGAAACAGCTGTTTTGCTATGGACATCCGAATCAGATAACATCAGCTGTCTTGCTTGCATTTTAACCAGCATATGATAGTAAACAATTACCATATTTATGTTACAAATGACGTTAATTAAAAGAGGACTGATTTATTTTTACAGTATACCCTTATTTGCTATGGAGAAAAGATCGGCAAGGAAATTAAATTATGTGCATCGCAACAAGTGCTTGGCCTTTGGCCTAAATTCTATATTCAATCCAATTCAATTCAATTCATGGACGAAACTCGCGTAAACTTCTCTATGTGCCATCAAACACGACCATAAATAAAATTGGAGAGAAAAGTACTTTAATCAAAACTACTGGGCATGAAAGAACACATTTTGCGGTTGTTTTCATACCGATAAAAGATAAATACGTAACACTCGTATTATGATGAAATCAAGTCAAAATAGTGAACGGAATTAGGAATTACTTTCAGCGTAGACTGGAAACGGCCGTTGAACTTTTGAACAAGGTGGTTAGGCAGTTAACTACCGTCCGGGAGGCAAGAGTACCGCCTGCCTGGATGTAAACATTCCAATTTGCTTTCAGCCATCGTAGAATGCGGACGTTGTTCTTTGCTCTCTGCCTGACTGCCCTTCAAATTTCCCGGTGGGATTTTTCCTTGCTATTGCTTCATAATGAATGTTGATAAGCCTTCTAAGCCCTCCTATCCCCAGCGTGTGTGTCCTGGGGTGGGAGGCAAAAGATGTAATACTTTTCGATCTAGCATCGACATGGACTCACATGCCCTCTGCCCAACTTGCAGGGGATGTGTGTGTTCGTGCGGGGCTACTTGTAGTGAGTGTTGTGCCTGGTCTCCCGAGCAAATGAAGAGGTTCAAAGGGAGGAGACGCCACCGTCGGAAACCCACCAAGGAATCATCCGAGGGTAACACGCCCCCGACGACTCCAGTGGTGGCTAATCCGTCGGGCTCGTTCCTCCCTCCTGGTAAACTTCCCCTGCTTGCTCCCTCTCCCTCGGGTGAGGACTCCCCCTCCCCTTCTTCATTTGATTCATCAGGTGTGGAAGGGCATGGGGGAGTGGTTGCTCAGGACATCCTCTCTGGGGCTTCCCCTCATGATGGGGGCAAATTTTTTCCCCTGGAGCAAGTGGAGGCTGCCCATTTCGACCCGACTGTATCCTCAGGTTTGGGGGTGTAAGCGCCTTCCACGGACCAGGTATCAGACTTATTTTCCGCCTGGCTACACCTGGGTCTACCTGGCGTTCCGTCATTGGAGGGCCTGGTGTCCCACTTGTCTGGTACTCCAGTGACAACTTGCTCGGCTGCTGCTTCCACCACCACAACTGTCACCATGTCACCATGTCAGCATTTGGGAAGCTGCCTGTGACACCCAGGTCTCAGCTCCCCCTGCCACTCACCATCCTGTACCACTGCCCCCTGGGTTCCTAGCCCCGCTATGTTGCCCTGGTCCTTCATATATGGTGATGTCGTCGGTGCCATACGTATCTTTGCCTGCTCCAGTTACTGACCCTGTTCGTTCATGGCAATGGTCCCGGCTCCTCGCTTCCAAGACTCTCGGCCTGGCCTGACAGCTGACGCGCCACCCATGCCTTCAACCCTGGCTCCTCCCCTGGACAATACTGGCTGCCACGCTAATGTATCTGCCCCAGCAACTTCTAGCCTGAGCACCGTCTCCGCTGCCCGGGTCGTGCCTGCTGCTGTGGCCCCCATGGTTGCTCCTGAGTCTCCGGATGCTCCTGCATGGTTTGGGGACCTGACCTTGAACCTGAGGAAGATGGCAAAGAAGAAGTCAAAGAAGAGATCGAGGAAGGTGTCATCGTCATCGTCTTCTTCTTCATCGTCATCACCTTCATCTTCGTCTGCTGCCTTTTCTTCCTCTTCTCCTTCTGAGGCTACCAGCCAAAGAAGAAGAAGCCTGCCTCTCCCTCACCCTAAGAGGTCTTGCACCGAGACCTCTAAGGGACTGCCTCCTTCCACAGGGAAGGCAGTGGGATCTCTCGCTGGCTCTTCCTGATCCATGGATCAGGGAACCGCTGCTCTGGCCCCCGGGTCAGTTGCATCAGGAGCCAAGGGCGTGCAGACCACGGTCCGCACTCCCCCTGCTGTGCCAAAGAAACCTGCTTCTAAGGCCAGCAGGTCCACGTCAGACACACACTTGCGAGTCGCTCCGAGTACCCGGGTTTCCAAGGAGACCCGGGTACCCCAGTCTGATATGTGAGAAACCTATCTCCATACAGACTCGGGCGTGGGGCAAGAGAAAGAGTCCGGGCATGCAGGTGCCCCGTCTCTTCCTGCTGGTACTTCTGCGAGTGCCAAGCCAGGTTCCCAGGAAGGTGCACCGGTCCCTCGAGTCCGGACAGCTGGAGAAGCAGAGAATAGGTCACCTGCTCAGTCTTCCCAAGAGGTTACGGCCTCGAAGAAGACTGGGGCTCATCTAGAGGACAGTGCAAGTTCGCGCCAGCCAGCCACAAGGTCGACTCCTCCCAGTCCCTGGCCAGTGGCCAGCCTGGCTCGGGGGAGGTGAGCGCATGGCTCGACTCACACGAGCCGTTCCGCGCTCCACGGGGGACTGCTTCGCCCAGGCGAAAGCGCTCTCCTTGACCCGGGCTGCCATCACCACTGCGGGTTGGTGATCGCTCCCGGCCTGCTGCCCTTGTTGGTTCTGCCAGCAGGGCCAGTGGGAGCACCCGATCCTCCTCGCCTGTCCCCTCTACCTCCAGGTGCAAGTTGGACAGAGTTCTACCTCGGGGGAGTACATGCCTGGCTTGGTCCTCGGTTCGACCAGGTCTCACGCCCACGTGGTGCAGGAAGGATCACGTGGGTCTGCCGAGGTTCTCCCTCCTGCAGGGAGAGTAGGTCGGGAGGACTGCACCCTGGAAGGACTCGAGGGTCCTCTCCCCCAGGATGCAGACACCCCGAAGATACAGAGGACATTCGCTGGTTCGTCAGCACAACGATCTCGGGGAAGGGACCATGGCCTCGTCTGTGGATTGTCCATTGCACCTTGAATCCTACGGGGGGTCCAAGAAGGAACCCAAAGCTTCGGTGGGGCTGCCGTGGTCCACGCATGCCGAGGGGGTCCTTGATCAAGTGAATGGTTTTGTGTCTGGGCAAGACAGTTCGCTCAGATCAAACCGCTCGGACAAGCTTCTTCCTCCTCCTCTGCCTCACCAGAAGCTTCTACGCTCCGACAAAGAGGGCATTGCCGCCTAAACAGGTTGACCCGGACCTGGTTTGTCTGGATCCGGTTCTTATGTTGCAGCAACTTACTGCAGAGACCATCTCCCTCTCTCAGCAAGAAGCCGCAACCCTGGAAGCCACCGCCATGGCAGCCTTCCAGGCAGTCTCCTGGCTGGATCTGTGGTCTTTCACAGTATCCAAAGTGACTGCTTCCTCGGGGGCTATAGTAGCCAGGGAGGACTCCGCCTTCGGGAGACTATGCCAGTCTGGAGGTAGGGCCATCTCCTACCTCGCCCACCAGATGGCAAACCTGTGGGCTAACCTGGCCCTAAATTGAAGGGACGCTATTCTCTCTGGCTTCTCCAGGTCCGTGGGGCCCGAGTCGGCAATGACCCTGCAGAATGGACTGTTGCTGGATTCTGCCTTTCTCTTCCCTAGAAGGGTTGGTGGACGCTGCGGTGGATAAGCACCGGGCCGATGACAGCGACCGGCTTGTCCACCAGGCAGTGGCCAAGACCTCCGAGTCTTCGCGTTCCACTACAGCCAGGCCCTCGGGTCAGGCTAGCACTTCCTTGGCCCCAAAGAAGTCCCAGTCTTCAAAGGTGTCCCATGGAAACACCCAGCCTTCTTCTTCCTCTAGAAAGAGCGGGTCTTCCCGCCCCTTTCAGCCAGCTTTCCAATCCAGAAAAGTGGGCAAGGGGAAGAAGAAGAAGGGGAAACACTAGGGGCAGCATTCCCCCCCAAATGCTGCCGAAGGTGGGGGTTGCCCGTCGAGCCATTGGGCAACATGGCAGCGACATGGAGCCGAGACCTGGATACTGGATGTCCTTCGGGGGGGCTATCTACTACCCATCGAGCCTCGGCCTCTCCTCACCTACTCTCCGGTCCATCTCCGCACATACATCCAAGGAGCTCCAAAGGACTCCGCACTACAGCAAGAAGTGCAAGCCATGCTGACCAAGGGTGCTGTGGAAGTCGTGTCGGACCAGTCTCCAGGTTTTTACAGCCATGTCTTTGTCATAGAGAAAGCCACAGGGGGATGGAGACCAGTCGTAGACCTCTCTCCCCTGAACCGATTCGTTCTCCAGACTCGGTTCACGATGGAAACAGCGCGATCCGTGCTTGCTTCCATCAGGGGAGAACGACTTCATGCTTATGGTGGACTGGAAGGATGGATATTTTGAAATACCCATTCATCCGTCCTCTCAAAAGTGCCTCCGCTTTATCCTCAGGGAGACAGTCTTCCAATTCAGGGCTCTCTGCTTCAGGCTCTCGACCACTCCCCAGGTGTTCACGAGAGTCTTCTCTCTCATGTCAGCTTGAGCCCACTCGCACGGGATATGTCTATTGAGGTATCTCAATGACTGGCTCGTCCTGGCGAGCTCCTGCTCGCAGTTGCTACAGGACAGGGATCGACTCCTCGAGTTTTGCTGCGATCTTGTGATCTTGGTGAACCTCGAGAAGTCAGATCTCACCCCCAAGCAGAGGATAAAGTACCTGGGCATGCTGATAGACATGGTAGCAGCGAAAGTCTTTCCCTCAGACTTTCGTATCAGCAGGTTCAGGCCGGCAGCACAGCTGTTCCTGTCACAACAGGAGCACCCAGCCCGGCAATGGCAAGTTGTCATCGGTCACCTGTCGTCGCTGGAGAAGCTGGTACCTCATGGGCATCTTCACCTGCAGTCTCTACAATGGAGGCTAAAGGAGTATTGGTCCCAGTCCCAAGACCCCCAGTCCTTTCTCATCCCTCTTTCCAAGGTGAGAGAGGACCTTCACTGGTGGATGGACGACAGGAACCTATTGACAGGAGTATCCCTGCATACTGCCCCTCTGGACATGCTGCTGTTCTCAGATGCATCGACCGAGGGATGGGGCATACACCCTAAATTCCCAACGGGTCCCCCTTACTGTTAGCTATTCTCAAAAGGGTTTTACCACACCCAAAACCCTGATTCCCAACGGGTCCCCTTTACCGTTGGCTACAGTTCTAAGGTAATTTACAGCTTAAGTACATTTGACTGACAAAATATTACTTTAAATTCTTGTTCAACATGTAAAGTTCTATAGAAAAACATCAACTGCCATAGCCTAGCTCACTGCGGACAGCCGGCTTAGATCTACCCTTGTTTGTGTTATTCAATTTCTCTGTGTACTGAATTATCATGTCAGTCTGCATGAACCTCCAGAATTAGCTGATGTTAATAATTACTATACCATATACTTATAGAGTATACTGTATAGTGTAGGCTAGGCTACCTTATATGTATAGATAGTACTGAATATCCTCGTGCAGGGTGGGCTAAATTCGCGATATGTTTTTTGTAACACACTGTGGGGTTTTTGGAACCCAACCCCATTGTAATTAGGGCAATACCTATATGTAATATATCTTTGGTCCCTAGTCTGGTGCTGTAGGATAATGTTGAATGGCGGATAATGAAGATTCAGATAATTGAGGGATTACTTTGGTCAAGGGTATTAAGTACTTCATATTTATTTTGAGTTGGGACTCTCTAGCTTGCCTTTTGATTTACTTTTTCATTGTATAGAGTGGCACTATTATTTATTTTTGGTTGCTCTGGTCCTGGTCTCATTGGGTTGAAATCCCGCTCACTGGTTTTGTAGATGGATTGTAAAGAGATTTGCTTCTTTGATGGTAATTTTTTTCTTGTCAGATAATAGTTATATATATACACAGTAGGAGCAGAAAGTTCCTACAGGGTGATGAGATGTGCACGAACTTATTGCTATTTCTTAAAGATCCCTCCCATTGTTTTCAAAGGGAAAAAATTTATTTTTTGACTGCTTGGCACCTTAACTGGTGTTTCCCCGAGACAAAATGACTAACTGGTATTTATTACTAACACTGAAAAAACTGACGGGCTTCAGTAAGCGATCTTTTGTTTACAAATTCCGACGCATTTGAGAGTGATTTTCTGACATTCAGTGCTATTTTTCTCGAGTCCCATGGCTCCAGGCAAACAACTGGAAAGAGATACGGTTTTTGCTATCATAACCCTTTAAAAACAGGGCTAAGATCTGGGCTCATAGCCAAAAGCTTAAAATAAAGCAAAGAGTAGTTCAGTTCAGAGGTGGTTGGCGAGATATCGTGAAAATGGGGAGTCAAGTATTCCAACAGCTCTTCCTAGGTTTGGGCATCCCAGGAAAATTTCTGAGAGTTTCTCGGAAAATAAAGCGTGTATTGGAAAAAGAGCCCTCCCTTATAGCTCGCAAAGTGAAAGAAGAGTATCCAGACAATCTCCAGGATGTCTCTGTTAGGTGCATAAGCGATCATTTGGCAAAATATCGCAGCTTTCGTGCCAAGGTTAAGCCAATATTGAGTGTTCAAAATATTGTAGATAGGAAGGCATTTTCACAGAAATACGAATAAAAAAATCAACGTTTTCCTTTGAAAACAATGGGAGGGGATCTTTAAGAAATAGCGATAAGTTTGTGCATGCCTCATCACCCTGTAGGAACCTTCCGCTTCTATTGTATATATATTACAAATCCATCTTATATATAAAAGTGAATGTTTGTATGTTTGCTTGCATGTTGGTACACTATAGAAATTCAAACCGCTTGATCGATCCAGACAAAATTTGAAGCATCATTTGACCATCATTTGACCCAACTTAGATAACAGGGTAGGTTTCAAACCTGTACCCCCTTCACCTTCTGCCTCCCCATCCCCAAAACCCTTCCCTCTGTAACTTTCATGGTAAACAGACTCTACATTTATTATACCTCATTTCATGTACTTGAGACCATAGAAATATATTTTGGAAAATGCTTTTCTGTAACCACAATAATACCTGGATAAAAGGGACAGACAACACAGTAATATCTGGATAAAAAGGACAGTCACCAGAGTAATATCTGGATATAAGGGACAATAACCAAAGAAATGCCTGGATAAAAGGGATGGACAGTACAATAGTACCTGGATAAAAGAGATAGTCACCACAGTAATATCTGGATAAAAAGAAGTCACCACAGTAATACCTGGATAAAGGTGACAGAGAGCACAGAAATACCTGGATAAAAGACAGTCACCACAGTAATATCTTGATAAAGGGGACAGTCACAATAGTGATATCTGGATAGAAAAGAAAGACAGTACAGTAATACCTGGTTAAAGGGGACAGACAGCATAGTAATACCGGGAAAAAATGGACAGTCACCACAGTAATACCTAGATAAAAGGGACAGTCACCACAGTAATTCTTGGATAAAAGGGACAGTCACCACAGTAATACTTGCATAAAAGGGACATTCACCACAGTAATACCTGGATAAAAGGGACAGTCACCCTGGATAAAAGGGACAATCACCACAGTAATGCCTGGAAAAAATGCATAGTAAGAAAAGGGATAATCACCACAGTAATACATGGATAAAAGGGATAGTCACCACAGTAAATCTGGATAAAAGGGAGTCACCACAGTAATACCTGGATAAAATGGATAGTCACCACAGTAGTACCTGGATAAAAGGGACAGTCACCACAGTAATACCTGGATAAAAGGGATAGTCACCACAGTAATATCTGGATAAAAGGAACAGTCACCACAGCAATACCTGGATAAAAGGGATAGTCACCACAGTAATACCTGGATAAAAGGGACAGTCACCACAGTAATATCTGGATAAAAGGGACAGTCACCACAGTAATATCTGGATAAAAGGGATAGTCACCACAGTACTACCTGCATAAAAGGGAAGGTCACCACTGTAATACCTGGATAAAATGGATAGTCACCACAGTAATATCTGGATAAAAGGGACAGTCACCACAGTAATACCTGGATAAAAGGGACAGTCACCATAGTAATTCCTGGATAAAAGGGACAGTCACCACAGAAATACCTGGACAAAGGCAAAACTCATCACAGTAATACCTGAATAAGAGGGAAAGTCACCACAGTAATAAGTGCATAGAAGGGACAGTCACCACGTAATACGTGGATAAATGGGATAGTTACCACAGCAATATCTGGATAAAAGGGATAGTCACCACAGTAATACCTAGATAAAAGTGACAGTCACCACAGTAATAAGTAAATAAAAGGGATAGTCACCGAAGTAATACCTGGATAAAACTGGATAAAAGGGATGGTCACCACAGTAATACCTAGATAAAAGGGACAAACAGGCCAGTATTACCTAGATAAAAGGGACAGACAAAACAGTAGTACCTGGATAAAAGGGATAGTCACCACAGTAATACCTGGATAAAAGGGACAGTCACCACAGTAATACCTGGATAAAACGTACAGTCACCACAGTAATACATGGATAAAAGGGACAGTCACCACAGTAATGCCTAGATAAAAGGGACAGTCACCACAGTAATACCTGGATAAAAGGGACAATCACCACAGTAATACCCAGATAAAAGGGAAAGTCACCACAGTAATACCTAGATGAAAGGGACAGTCACCACAGTAATACCTGGATAAAAGAGACAGTCACCCAAGATAAAAGGGATAGTCACCACAGTAATACCTGGATAAAACGGACAGTCACCACAATAATACTTGGATAAAAGGGACTGACACCACAGTAATACCTGGATAAAAGGGACAGTCTCCAAAGTAATACCTGGATAAAAGGGACAGTCACCACAGTTATCCCTGGATAAAAGGGACAGTCACCCCGTATAAAAGGGACAGTCACCACATTAGTAACTAGATGAAAGGGACAGTCACCACAGTAATACCTGGATAAAAGGGACAGTCACTGCAGTAATACCTGGATAAAAGGGTTAGTCACCACAGTAATACCTGGATAAAAGGGACAGTCATCACAGTAATACATGGATAAAAAGACAGTCACCAGATTAATGTCACCTGGATAAAAAGGACAGTCAGTAATACCTGGATAAAAGGGATAGTAATAGTAATACCTGAATAAAATAGAAGTCACCACAGTAATACCTGGACTGTCACCACAGTAATACCTGGATAAAATGGACAGTCGCCACAGTAATACCTGGATAAAAGGGACAGTCACCACTGCAATACCTGGATAAAAGGGACCATTACCCTGGATAAAAGAGACAGTCACCAAAGTAATACCTGGATGAAAGGGGCAGTCACCTCATTAATACTTCGATAAAAGGGATAGTCACCATAGTAATACCTCGGTAAAAGGGACAGTCACCACAGTAATACCTGAAAGTCTGTCACAGGGACAGTCACAACAGTAATGTGTGGATCAAAATAATAGTCACAACAGAAATACCTGGATAAAATGGACAGTAACCACAGTAATACCTGGATAAAACAGATAGTCACCACAGTAATATCTGGATAAAAGGGACAGTCACCATACTAATACCTGCATAAAAGGGATAGTCTGCACAGGAATACCTGGATGAAAGGGACAGTCACCACCTGGAGAAAAGGGATAGTAACCACAGTAATACCTGGATAAAAGAGATAGTCACCACAGTAACATCTGGATAAAAGGGACAGTCACCACAGTAATACCTGGATAAAAGGTAGAGTAACCACAGTAATAACTGGATAAAAAGGACAATCACCATAGTAATAACTGGATGGATAAAAGGACAGTCACCACAGTAATAACTGGATAAAACAGTCACCAGTAACCTGGATAAAACGGACAGTAACCCAGGATAAATATCTGGATAAAAGGGACAGTCGCCACAGTAATACCTGGATAAAACGGACAGTCACCCTGGATAAAAGGGACATTCAACACAGTAGTACCTGGATAAAAAGGATAGTCACCACAGTAACACCTGGATAAAAAGGACAGTCACCACAGTAATACCAGATGAAAGGGACAGTCACCACAAAAATACCTGGATTAAAGGGACAGTCACCACAGTAATACCCAGATAAAATGGACAGTCACCACTGTAATACCTGGATAAAAGGGACAGTCACTAAGTTTTACCTGGATAAAATGGATACTCACCACAGTAACACCTGAATAAAAGGAACAGTCACCCCAGTAATACCTAGATAAAAGGGACATTCACCAGTGTAATACCTGGATAGAAGCGATAGTCACCACAGTAATGTCTGGATAAAAGGGACATTCACCACCGTAAAACCTGTATAAAAGAGATAGTCACCACAGTAATGCCAGGATAAAAGGGACAGTCACCACAGTAATACCTGGATAATAGGGATAGTCACCACAGTAATACCTGGATAAGAGGGATGGTCACCACAGTAATACGTAGATGAAAGGGACAGACAGAACAGTAATACCTGGTTAAAAGGGACAGTCACCGTAGTAATACCTAGATAAAAGGGACAGCCAGAACAGTAATACCGAGATAAAAGGGATAGTCATCACAGTAATACCTGGATAAAAGGGACAGTCACCACCGTAATACCTGGATAAAAGGGACAGTCAACACAGTAATACTTGGATAAAAGGGGCAGTCACAACAATAATACCTGGATAAAAGTGACAGTCACACACAGTAATACCTGGAATAAAAGGACAGTCACCACAGTAATACCTGGATAAAAGGTACAGACTCCACAGTAATACCTAGATAAAATGGACAGTCACCACATTAATACCTGGATAAAAGGGATAGTCACCACAGTAATACCTGGATAAAAGGGATAATCACCACAATAATAGTGTATAAAAGGGACAGTCACCACAATGATACCTGGATATAGGATTCAGTCACCACAGTAGCACCTAGATAAAAGCGATAGATATAACAGTAATACCTGGATAAAAGGGACAGTCACCACCATAATACCCAGATAAAAGGGACAGTCACCACAGTAATACCTGGATAAAAGGGACAGTAACCCTGAATAAAAGGGAAAACCACCACAGTAATACCTAGATAAAAAGGATAGCCACCACAGTAATAACTGGATAAAAGGGATACCTGGATATAGGAGACATTCACCACAGTAGCATCTAGATAAAAGCGACAGATATAACAGTAATACCTGGATAAAAGGGACAGTCACCACCGTAATACCCAGATAAAACGGACAGTCACCACAGTAATACCTGGATAAAAGGGACAGTAACCCTGAATAAAAGGGAAAACCACCACAGTAATACCTAGATAAAAAGGATAGTCACCACAGTAATAACTGGATAAAAGGGACAGTCACCACAGTAATACATGGATAAGAGGGATGGTCACCACAGTAATACATAGATGAAAGGGACAGACAGAACAGTAATACCTGGTTAAAAGGGACAGTCACCGTAGTAATACCTAGATAAAAGGGACAGACAGAACAGTAATACCGAGATAAAAGAGATAGTCATCACAGTAATACCTGGATAAAAGGGACAGTCACCACCGTAATACCTGGATAAAAGGGACAGTCAACACAGTAATACCTGGATAAAAGGGGCAGTCACAACAATAATACCTGGATAAAAGTGACAGTCACACACAGTAATACCTGGAATAAAAGGACAGTCACCACAGTAATACCTGGATAAAAGGTACAGACTCCACAGTAATACCTAGATAAAATGGACAGTCACCACATTAATACCTGGATAAAAGGGATAGTCACCACAGTAATACCTGGATAAAAGGGATAATCACCACAGTAATAGTGTATAAAAGGGACAGTCACCACAGTGATACCTGGATATAGGATTCAGTCACCACAGTAGCACCTAGATAAAAGCGATAGATATAACAGTAATACCTGGATAAAAGGGACAGTCACCACCGTAATATCCAGATAAAAGGGACAGTCATCACAGTAATACCTGGATAAAAGGGACAGTAACCCTGAATAAAAGGGAAAACCACCACAGTAATACCTAGATAAAAAGGATAGCCACCACAGTAATAACTGGATAAAAGGGATACCTGGATATAGGAGACATTCACCACAGTAGCATCTAGATAAAAGCGACAGATATAACAGTAATACCTGGATAAAAGGGACAGTCACCACCTTAATACCCAGATAAAACGGACAGTCACCACAGTAATACCTGGATAAAAGGGACAGTAACCCTGAATAAAAGGGAAAACCACCACAGTAATACCTAGATAAAAAGGATAGTCACCACAGTAATAACTGGATAAAAGGGACAGTCACCACAGTAATACATGGATAAAATGGAAAGTCACCACTGTAGTACCTAGATAAAAGGGACAGTCACCACATTAATACCTGGATAAAAAGGATACTCACCACAGTAATTCCTGTATAAAAGGGACAGTCATCACAGTAATACTGGGATAAAAGGGACATACAGAACAGTAATACCTGGATAAAAGGAACAGTCACCACAATAATACCTGGATAAAAGGAACAGTCACCACAATAATACCTGGATAAAAGGGACAGACAGAACAATAATGCCTAGATAAAAGCGACAATGACCATAGTAATACCTAGATATAAGGGACAGACAGGAGGAAGCCATACCTGCATATAAGGGACAGTCACCACAGTAACATCTGGTTAAAATGGACTGTCACCAGAAAAATATGTAGATAAAAGGACAGACAGAACACTAATACCATGATAAAAAGGACAGTCACCACAGTAATACCTGGATAAAAGGGACAGTCACCACAGGAAAAGCTGGATAAAAGGGACAGATAGAACAGTAATGGCTAGATAAAATGGACAGTGAACACAGTAATGCCTAGATAAAAGGGACAGACAGAACAGTAATACCTGGATAAAAGGGACGTTACCACAGCAATACCTGGATAAAACTGACAGCCACCACAGTAATACCTGGATAAGAGGGACAGACTGAACAATAATACCTGGATAAAAGTTATAGTCACAACAGTAATACCTAGATAAAAGGGGCAAACAGAACAGTAATACCTGGATAAAAGGGATAGTCACCATAGTAATACCTGGATAAAAGGGACATTCACCACAGTAATACTTAGATAAATGGCATAAACAGAACAGTAATACCTGGATAAAAGGGACAGTCACCACAGTAATACCTAGATAAAAGGGACAGACAGAACAGTAATACCTGCACAAAAGGGACAGTCACTACTGTAATATCTAGATAAAAGGGACACACAGAATAGTAATACCTTGATAAAATGGACAGTCACCACAGTAAAACGTAGTTAAAAGTGACAGACAGAACAGTAATACCTGGATAAAAGGGGCAGTCACCACAGTAATACGTGGATAAAAGGGACAGTCACCAAAGAAATGCCTAGATGAAAGTGACAGACAGAACAGTAATACCTGGATAAAAGGGACAGTCACCATAGTAATATCTAGAAAAAAGGGACAAAAAGAACAGTAAAAGCTGGATAAAATGGACAGTCACCACAGTAATACCTGGATAAAAGGGACAGTCACCACAGTAATACCTAGATTAAAAAGACAGTTACCCTAGATAAAAGGATCAGTCACCACAGTAATTCCTGGATAAAAGGGACAGTCACCACAGTAATATGTGGATAAAAGGTACAGTCACCACAGTAATACAAGGATAAAAGGGACAGTCACCCTGGATAAAAGGGATAGTCACAACAGTAATACATGGATAAAAGGGACAGTGACCACAGTAATACCTGGATAAAAGGGACAGTCTCCAGAATAATACCTGGATAAAAGGGACAGTCACCAAAGTAATACCTGGATAAAAGGGACAGTCACCACAGTTATACCTGGATAAAAGGGACAGTCAAACTGGATAAAACGACAGTCAGCACAGTAACAACTGGATAAAAGTGACATTCACCACAGTAATACCTGGATAAAAGGGACAGCCACTACAGTAATACCTGGATAAAAGGGGTAGTCACTAAAGTAATACCTGGATAAAGGGGACAGTCACCACTATACCTGTATAAAAGGGCCAGTCATCACAGTAATACTTGGATAAAAGGGACAGTCACCACAGTAATACTTGGATAAAAGGGACAGTCACCACAGTAATACCTGGATAAAAGGGATTGCCATCACAGTAATATCTGGATGAATTAGTTCTTCGTTGGGCTAGTCGGTACCATTCTTGGCTAGCACTTTGCAGGGCCCGCATTCGATTCTCTGGCTGGCTAATGAAGAATTAGAGGAACTTAATTCTGGTGATAGAAATTCATTTCTCAGTATAATGTCTTTCGGATTCCACAATAACTGTAGGTCCCGTTGCTAGGTAACCAATTGGTTCTTAGCCACGTAAAATTAGTCTAATCCTTCGGGCCAGCCCTACGAGAACTGTTAATAAGCTCAGTGGTCTGGTTAAACTAAGGTATCCTTAACTTTTTTTGGATAAAATGGACAGTCACCACAGTAATACCTGGATAAAGGGAAGTCACCACAGTAATATCTAGATAAAAGGGATAGTCACCACAGTAATATCTGGATAAAAGGGACAGTCACCACAGTAATATCTGGTAAAAAAGATAATTCACCACAGTAATACCTAGATTAGAGGGATAGTCACCACAGTAATACCTGGACAAAAGGGATAGTCACCACAGTAATACCTGGATAAAAGGTACTGTCACCACATTAACACCACGATATAATAACTGGATAAAAGGGATAGTCACCACATTAATATCTGGATAAAAGGGACAGTCACCACAATATTACCTGGATAAAAGGGATAGTCACCACAGTAATACATAGGTAAAAGGGACAGTCACCACAGTAATACCTGGATAAAATGGATAATCAGATAATCATCACAGTAACACCTGGATAAAAGGAACAGTCACCACAATAATAACTGGATAAAAGGGACATTCACCACAGTAATACTTATATAAAAGGGATGGTCACCACAATAATTCCTGGATAAATGGGATAGGCACCACAGTAATGCCTTGGTAAAAGAGATAGTCACCACAGTAATATGTGGATGAAAGAGATAGTCACCACAGCAATACCTGGATAAAAGTGACAGTCACCACAATAACACCTGAATAAAAGGGATATTTAGATAAAGGGGATGGTCACCACAGTAATACCTAGATAACAGGAACAGACAGAACAGTAATACCTGGATAAAAGGGACAGTCACTGCAGTAATACCTAGATAAAAGAGACAGACAGAACAGTAATACTTAGATAAAAAGGATAGTCACCCCAGTAATACCTGCATTAAAGGGACAGTCACCACAGAAATACCTGAATAAAAGCTACAGTCACCACAGTAGTACCTAGATAAAATGGACAGTCACCACAGCAATGCCTGGATAAAATGTCAGAACAGTAGTACCTGGATAAAACGAACAGTCTTCACAGTAAATGCCTGGGTAAAAGGGACAGTCACCACAATAATACCTACATAAAAGGGACAGTCACCACATAATACCTGAATAAAAAGGACAGTCACCCTGGATAAAAGGGACAGTCACCAAAGTAATACCTGGATGAAAGGACAGTCATCACCACAATAATACCTGGATAAAAGGGACAGTCACCGCAGTAATACCTGGATAAAAGGAACGGTCACCACAGTAATACCTGGATGGAAGGGAGAGTCACCCTGGATGAAAGGGACAGTCACAACAGTAAAACGTGCATTAAAGGGATAGTCACGACAGTAATACCTGGATGAAATGGACAGTCACCACAGTAATGCCTGGATAAAAGAGATATTGCAATACACTCCCTGAACACCTGAATTAGCCCTTAATCCCACTAGCCCGAACAACTCTCAACTACCCATCCCACTATAGTGGGAATTTTAACAGCCAGCGTTACCAACGCTGCAGGTAAAATCTTGTCACTTGAGCTACCATAACAAACGGTTGGCAATGCTGACACAGGTGTGCGCCGACACGCCCCATTTTCGTCAATTGCTTTTTGTTCGCGCTGCTGGAAGGTTGTTTCCTTCTGCATTGCGAGGTTTTAATCCTATTGCCCGACTTCTCTTTGTATTTTGGACTTGTGGTGAAGACCTGGATTGGATTTAACGGTTTTTCTCCTGGATTTTCTGGATATCTTTTGGATTTGGACTCGCTGGTACCCGGTCTCGATTGTGCGTCACGGACTTTTCACCTTCTACTACCGTGCCATCGGCTTCGACGTCGGCCTCGACTGCCTACGACGGTGGACTCTGGCGCTCATCGCTTCTTCTTCCTGCAAAGACGGATGAGTACCTTGAGACATGATAGACATTCCGTCAGGTATGTAGGAAGGTTAATTGTGATGTCCAGACTCATTGCGATGAATGTTCCCATTGGAAGGCACAAGAGAGGGATGATTACATTCGTCATCGCAAGTCTTTGGCTAGTAACCACAGCAGACGTCGGTTAGATTCTCGTTGCCTCAAGTGTCTCAGACTTCTGCTACAGATCAGTTGATGGATTTAGCGAGTTCAATGGTAGTCAAATAGATAGAGGATAGGATTGCAATTAGTAAGGAAAATTCAATAGCTAGTCTTCTTCAACATTTCTCAGATAGGGATAATAGTAGTATTAGGATGTCTAATTCTTCCTTTTCAGCTCCCCTGCCTATTCCAGAACCAGCCCTAACGGGTGCTGAGGGTAATGGCAGAACCGCAAGCCTCCGAGTGGGTAGTGTTTGCCGGCCCCCTCGGCGCGGAGCAGGCAGTGAAGGATCCCCCTCCCCCAACCCCCTTGTAATATTGATAAATTTAATGTTGATAATGTTAGGATCAAGATCTAGGTGTGATAAAAGAGGATAGGTTTGGGTAGTGAGGAGAAGGTTTTAACGGTGCTGTGTCGTTCTCCTGAACGGGTTCCAGTTTCTGGTTCGAGTGGTTTTTGTGCTCTGACAAGAGTTTCTCCATCTCTTCTTTTGATCTGGCTCAGTCTCAAGTCAATGTTTCCGTTATGGTGGGGCAGAATCCTTCTGCTTTCGCTTCTAACTAACTTCCTACTGTTTTCTAAATCTCCTACTGTAGTTTCCCCCCTTCCCTGTATTTTCTACTCCTCCATCTAGTAAGGCGGATTATGGTGTGTTCTTTCGGCTTCTAGAGTAATTTGCGGGACCCGCAATTGGCTGTGGCGGGTTATAAGACGGATGGCGGGGTTTTTTGACGGGTATAGACCTATGGCGAGAGGTTATGTTTTTTTCTCGAATGTTTTCTCTAACATTAGAGAGTATGTGACACAGTAGTGTCCAGAATTCATGTTGGATATGTTTTCAGGATTATTGAGGGGGACCAGATTCGGTGTACCTTCGTTCCTTTTTGTTCTAAGTTTTCTTCTTCGTTATCTGTCGCTTCATCTCCTGCTCCCACATTCTCTGTTACTCCCATTTCAGTCTCCTCTTCAGCCCTTTCTTCTTCTGCTCCGGTCTTTCCTGTGGCTTCCGCATCTTCCGTTTTCCCTCTTCCTTCGATTTTGGTTTTCCTCCCCTCAGGTAACTTTTTTATGCATCTGCTATTCCTATGCCTCCCGCCTTTTCCTTCCTTAGTACAGTCTTCTCCAGTAGGAGGAGCTTCCGGACAGGCGTAAACCCAGTTTCGGCAGATTTTGGCCGCAGGGGTCTCTTGTTCCATCCCTTCGGGTATGCGCAACCCCTTGCTTCCGCTTCATGCGGCTGTCCCGAAGTATCAGGTATTTCACAGGGTTTTCCTGTCGATCCCCAGTTCGGGTTTGCACTCCGCGGTTTTAGCAGAGCGTGCGGTACCTTCTTCGAGTGGTCCGCGGCTTTCATTACCTGCATTTTCCGTGGCGGTAACTCAGGCTAGCTTCTACCTCTTTCATTCTCTCTCCTTCATCTTCTTCCGTCCCTCTGCAGCGGTTTCGTTTGCACATCCTCCCCCAAGATTTAACAATATTGGTTTGGCTACTCTCACTTCCCTTAGACCGTTCAGACATTGTGGAACAGGATTCTTATCCGTAGGTGCAGGAGATTCTGGCGGACTTAGAATGTCCTCTTGCCAGCAGTACGATTACGGACACAGGCTTGAGTATGTTACTTCTTTGTACCCTCAAGCAAGAGCTCCGGACCTCCCGATTTTGAGGTTTTATGACACTAAACCAGCTCTGGCCTCTTTTTCATGTTGGCTGGTTTGGCTCGATTGGGTTAGCCAGGCTTTGGAGGAGGCGGATGTTCGCTTAGCATCAGCAGTTGCTTCTAATAGGCAGCACTTTTCTCTTCTCTCTCCGAGTAGGACGATTTACGCAGTTCGAGGTAATCCTTCAGCAGGTGTCAGGTTGCCCCTCAACGAATCGGTTGAGGCATTCCTGTTTAAGTCTCCGGTGTCGTTTCAGCTCGTAGGGACTTCTCTTAAGGAAGCAGGTGCTTGGGGGTATGTGTTGCGCAATCAGACTGAGGCTCTTGCGCATTTTTTCTGGATGCGGTCAAGTTATTGTAATACGGGTTCTAAAGACTGACGGCTATGTCCCTTCGGATCCGTGGCTGTTGGCAGCCTAATAAATTTATCTCGATGGGTCTGGCTCGCCAGGCGAAAGCTTTGGCTTCGTCTACGACGTTTGGAGCAAGAAAGTCGAAATTTCTATCTTGGTCATCTTCCCCCTCAGTATCCGGACGTTCATAAGAGGGATTGCTTAGAACACCATTAGTCTTAGCTAATTCTTGTTTAAGGATGATGACATAGCCATTATGATGAACATGGTTTCTTCTAACTCATGTCTCCGGTGTCAGCAATTATGCATCGTCGAGGATACAGAGTGTTGAAGTATCTAGACGATACAGTGTTGAAGTCTCTAGACGATACAGAGTGTTGAAGTATCTAGACGATACAGAGTGTTGAAGTATCTAGACGATCGTTTAACTGGCCTCCTCTCCAGAGGAGCTAGTAAGAGCAAGGGAATTCTATAGAATTCTTAACATGTTCAGGTAAGCGGATTCTGTCTCTTCCTCTGAGGGTTTTCACAACCCTAGAGATAGTCCAATCGGTCCTTCACAGATAGAAGGGTTCCCGTCCAGCAGGGAACGGCCAGTACCAGCTCGGAGAAGCCTCTTAGGGAGAATGTCTCTCTCTCTCTCTCTCTCTCTCTCTCTCTCTCTCTCTCTCTCTCTCTCTCTCTCTCTCTCTCTCTCTCTCTCTCTTTTAACTCCAGGGTCTCATGTCCGAATGCGCTCTCTCTTCAGGTATGTCTCAGGAATCGCTGGGACTTCCACAACGAGAACGCTATTATAGTCGGGAGCGATTCTTGCCTGTTGGATCGTTTGTGGTAGTCAGAAATGCATCTGACAGGGGAAAGGTCTATTGACTCCCCTGTTCCTGACGTTCATCTGTACACAGATGCCTCAGATCAAGGTTGGGAAACAACCTTGGAGGAATCCAGGCCTCGGAACGAGAGTAGTCAATAAATCTTTGGGAAAATCAGTGCTGTAAAGGAATGCCTCAATTGTTCTCAGTCTTAGTGTGCTACAGAGTAGTGGCTATGTTGAGCGACAGCTTAATTGCCGTGTCGTATCTGAAGAACTCGGAGGGGAACAGGCTCAACAGAACTCAATACTATACTATAGCACATAGTCCTGAGAGGGTGCGAAGAACGAAAGTGTCTCTTCTTCCCCAATTTAAATCCGGAGTCCCACAGTACGGGCAGATTCGCTAGGTCGCTCTCGTTCAGGTATTGGGGGTGAGAGTGGACTTTGACTCTGGAAGTAATATGTCAGGTTCTCGGGAAGTGACCAGCAACTGTAGACTTATTCGCGACATGATTAAACCATTGTCTTCCGGATTATTTCTCTCTATGGATGTCCCCACTTCAATAGTCACCAAGGTGACGTTACAAGTTGGAATCACATGCAAGTGTACGCCTTTCCTCCATCCGGTCTCATTAATCAGGTAATAGGGAAATTGTGGGAGAGTGTCAAGATGACCTTGATTCTAATAACTCCCTGCTCGCCATAACACGCTTGGTTTCCGGAACTCCTAGAGCTCCCTACGGAAGTTCCGTTGTCCCTACCAATGCGAAACTTCTTCTCAGACGACCGCATTCTTTCTGTTATTATCCAAACCCTCACGGCTGGACCTAGTTGCAGGGCAACTGTAGAGAGAGCCGCTAAACAGTCCAGACTCCCTAAAACTGTGCCTAAATAGTTTTCTTTTAGACTAAGTCAACCCGTAAGCCTTACCAGGTTCAGCTAGAAATGGTATAGAAGTTAGTGTCATAAGGAAGGTCATTCCATCTCTAGACCTTCCATAGCCAAAATAGCGGATTTTCCTTTATTCCTCCGGAAAATCAAGAGTCTTTCATATTCGGCCATTGCTGACTACCGCTCAATGATTAGCGGTATATTTAGTTTCCACATTCCTGAAGTTTCCAGTAGTAAGATAATTGTTGATTAAGTTCTTGTAAGATTGAACGTCCTGTTTTTGCTGACTCGGGCCCCCTTCGTGGGACTTATTGGAAATATTTCAATATTTGTCTTGCTTTCCCCTGCCTTTGAACCTATTGAAACTATAACGTTAAGACACTGAGAAGTTGCCTTTTCTTACGGCTTTAGCTTCAACTAAAGGGTTGGGCAAGCTTCAGGCAGTTTCTAGGTTGGGTTCCTGTGCGAGAATGATAGATATTTGTCTGTCTTCCGGAATTTCCTGCGAAGACAGAGTCGGAGGTTAAAACTCTGCCTCGTTCATTTAAAGTTCTTTATCTGCAAGTGTTCATTACTGGTGATCCAGCGGAGATACCTTTATGTCCGGTGGGAGCATTAAAGTCTATTTATGAAGGGTTGCGAAACTCCTTCCGCTTCCGCACACACTTGTTTCTCCGCGAATCCTTCCTGTCCACTGTCAGAGAATGTGATTAGCTACTTTCGGAGGGCTTCTCAGGGTTGTTCTTAGTCGTCTTCAGCTCTGTATTTTCCCGACCACACAGTATTCGGAGTATGTCCAATTCATCTTCCTTTTCCCAGGAATTATTTAATGCCGTCTATTCTGGAAGCAGCTACTTGGAAGTCCGTCTCAGTGTTTACTCATTTTACTTAGAGGTGTTCGATTTGCCTTACAGCGTTTAGCAGCGAAGTCTATTATGTAGGGTGCGTTCATTTAGCTGAGGGGGGTATTAATGCGGAGGTTCGGAGGGTTATTCTCTTAAGGTGGGGTTTACACGGTCAAACGGTTCGTCAAACGCGGTTCGACAGACCTGTGTTTGAAGTGATGTTTGAACGTGTGAATGGGGTATTTGGTTGTCGAATACATTGTCAAACGGTTTGAAGAAAGTCTGTTCGAGCCTGACTTTGTGGGTGTGGCTTCATTGTCCACAAACCGTTTGAATGTGAGAATGCGTGTCGAACATCAAACTTCAGTTTATAGTTGTAGTAGTAACAACAGTAGCCACACCAACGACTCTGAGATCATAAGATGTCGCACTATTTTGCACGTGTAGTGGCGAAGTCTATTATGTAAGGTGCGTTCATTTAGCTGAGGTGGTATTCGCTTAGTGCGGAGGGTTATTCTCTTAGGCCACGTTAGCGGCGAAGTCTATTATCTAGGGGCATTTATTTGGCTGATGCGGTATTCGCATAGTGAAGAGATTCTTAGGTTAACCAGATAGAGGAATTCCTTTTAGTCTTTAGAATTCTTAGGCAACAGTGATAATATAATCATATGAACTTAGGTTTAGTACGTTTTAAGTATCTTGGTCTTTGATAGTTTCCCTACGAGAGTCCAAGGGGGTACTCTAGTAGGCTAGGCTATTTCGTTGGCACCGAGATACTTCTTCGCTCGTCGATCGTCGGACCTTATCCAGAGGATCAGTGGCTCGGCACACTACTTTATTTCCCTCCATACATGAGAGGCTATGAATAGCCAATGGGAGGTCACCATACTCCTCCATACATGAGAGGTTCTGAAGAACCACATGGGAGGTCGACAGACTGAGACAGTACGGACCTAATGGGCAATCAAAGTACTCTCCATCATGTCTCATCACCAAAAGCAATGATTGATAAGGTGAGTGTTTAACTAGATAGGTATCCTAGCTGAGAGTACTGACCTGACTCGATCAAAGTACTCTCCAACATGTCTCTTCACTGAAACCATTGATTGATATGCTGAGTGTTTGGCTAAATGGATATCTTGTGCAGAGCAGATTGGTGAGCTACCATCTCTGCGGTTGTCAAAGGGGCGTGCAATAGAATTAATCCCTCCTCCTCTAAATGTTGTTAATCGGGCTAATTCAGGTGTTCAGGAGTGTATTGCAATATGAAGTTTTCATAATAAAACTAATATTGTAATACTTACCTGAACACCTGAATGATTCCCACCCTCCTTCCCCACATCAATTTTGACCTTGAATAAAGCAATTGACGAAAATGGGGCGTGTCAGCGCACACCTGTGTCAGTGTTGCCAACCGTTTGTTATGGTAGCTCAAGTGACAAGATTTTACGTGCAGCGTTGGTAACGCTGGCTGTTAAAATTCCCACTATAGTGGGATGGGTAGTTGAGAGTTGTTTGGGCTAGTGGGATTAAGGGCTAATTCAGGTGTTCAGGTAAGTATTACGATATTAGTTTTATTATGAAAACTTCATATTCACCACAGTAATACCTAGATAAAAGAGATAGTCACCAAATTAATACCTTGATGAATGGGACAGTCACCAGTTGGATAAAAGGGATAGTCATCACAGTAATACCTGCATAAAATGGATAGTCACCATAGTAATACCTGGATGAAAGAGATAGTCACCACAATAACATCTGGATAAAAGGGACAGTCACCACAGTAACACCTGGATGAAAGGGATAGTCATCACAGTAATACCTGGATAAAAGGGACAGTCACCACTGTAATAACTGGATAAAAGGGACAGTAACCACACTAATAACTGGATAAAGGGATAGTCACGACAGTAATACCTGGATAAAAGGGACAATAATACCTGTATAAAATGGACAGTCACCACAGTAATACCTGGATAAAAGGGACAGTCACCACAGTAATACCTGGAATAGAGGGACAGTCACCACAGTAATATGTGGACAAAAGGGACAGACACCACAGTAATACCTACAAAAAATGGACAGTCATCACAGTACTACCTGGATAAAAAGGATAGTCACTACAGTAACACCTGGATAAAAGGGATAATCATCACAGTAATGTCTGTATAAAAGGGAAAGTCACCACAGTAATACCTAGATAAAAGGGACAGACAAGAACAGTAATACCTGGATAAAAGGGACACTCACCACAGTACTACCCGGATAAAAGGGACAGTCACCACAGTGATACCTGGATGAAAGGGATAGTCACCCTGGGTAAAAGGGGCAACCAACACAGTATTACCTGGATAAAAAGGATAGTCACCACAGAAATACCTAGATAAAAGGGACAGTCAACACAGTAATACCTGGATAAAAGAGACAGTCACCACAGTAATACCTAGATAGAAGGTGCAGACAGAATGGTAATACTTGGATAAATGGGACAGTCACCATAGTAATACCTAGATAAAAGGGACAGGCAGAACAGTAATACCTGGATAAAAGGGACAGTAACCACAGTAATACCTAGATAAAAGGGCCAGACAAAACACTAATGTCTGGATAAAACAATCACTACAGCAATACCTAGATAAAAGGGACAGACAGAACAGTAACACCTGGATAAAAGGGACAGTCACCCCAGTTATACCTGGATAAAAGGGACAGTCACCACAGTAATACTTAGATAAAAGGTACAGACCGAAAGTTAAGTATACCTTGGTTTTACCAGACCACTGAGCTGATTAACAGCTCTCCTAGGGCTGGCCCGAAGGATTAGACTTATTTTACATGGCTAAGAACCAATTGGTTGCTTAGCAACGGGATCTACAGCTTATTGTGGGATCCGAACCACATTATAGCGAGAAATGAATTTCTATCACCAGAAATGAATTCCTCTAACTCTTCATCAGCCAGCTGGGGGAATTGAACTCCGACCCATCGAGTGACAGTCCGAAGCTCAATCGACTCAGCCAACGAAGGGCTGGTACAGACAGAACTTTAATACTTGGATAAATGGGACAATCACCACAGAAATACCTGGACAAAAGGGACAGTCACCACAGTAACACCTGGTTAAAAGGGACAGTCACCACAGCAATTCTTAGATAAAAGGGACACACAGAACAGTAATACCTGTATAAAAATACCTAGATAAAAGTGACAGTTACCACACGAATACCTGGATAAAAACGGACAGACAGAACAGAAATAGCTTGATAAAATGGACAGTCAACACTGTAATACCAAGATAAAAGGGACAGACAGAACAGTGATACCTGGATAAAAGAGACAGTTATCACAGTAACCCCTAGATAAAAGGACAGACAGAACAGTAATACCCGGATAAAAGGGACAGTCACCACAGTAATACCTGGATAAAAAGGACAGTCAACCACAGTAATACCTAGATAAGAGGGACAGGCAGAACAGTAATACCTGGATAAATGGGACAGTCACCACAGTAATACCTAGATGAAAGGGACAGACAGAAGAATAATAACTGGATTAAAGGGATATTCACCAAAGTAATACCTGGATAAAAAGGGTAGTCACCACAGCAATACCTGGCTAAAAGGGACAGTCGCCACTGCAATACTTAGATAAATGGGACAAACAGAGCAGTAGTGCCTGGATAAAAGGGACAGTCACCACAGCAATACCTAGATGAAAGGGACAGACAGAACAGTAATACCTGGATAAAAGGGCCTGTCACTACAGTAACAACTGGATAAAAGGGACAGACAGAACAGGGATACCTGGATAAAATGGACAGTCACCACTGTAAAACCTAGATAAAAATGTCAGACAGAACAATAATACCTGAATAAATGGGACAGTCACCACAGTAATACCTGGATAAAAGGGACAAACAAAACAGTAATACCTGGATAAAATGGAGTCTCCACAGTAATACCTAGATAAAAGGGACAGACAGAACAGTAAAACTTGGAGAAAAGGGACATCACCACAGTAATACCTGGATAAAAGGGATAGTCACCACAGTAATACCTAAATAAAAGGGACAGACAGAACAGTAATGCTTGGTTAAAAAGGACAGTCACCACAGTAATACCTAGATAAAAGGGAACAGTCATCACAGTAATACCTAGATAAAAAGGACAGACGGAACTGTAATACCTGGATAAAAGGAACAGACAGGACAGTAATACCTAGATAAAAGGGACAGTCACTACAGTAATACCTGGACAAAAGGGACAGTCACCATAGTAATACCTACAGAAAATGGACAGACTTAACAGTAATACCTGGATAAAAGGGACAGTCACCACAGTAATACCTACATAAAAGGGACAGATAGAACAATAATACTTGGATAAAATGGACAGTACCCATAGTAATACCTATATAAAAGGGACAGACTTAACCGTAATACCTGGATAAAAGGGACAATCGCCACAGGAAAGCCTGGATAAAGGGGACAGGCAACACAGTAATACCTGGATAAAAGGTTCAGTGACCACAGCAATACCTGGATAAAAGGGCAGTCTCCACAGTAATACCTGGATAAAAGGGACATACAGTACAGTAATACCTGGATAACAGAGACAGTCACCACAGTGATACCTAGATAAAAGGGACCATCACCACAGTGATACCTAGATAAAAGAAACAGTCAACACAGTAATACCTAGATAAAAGGGACAGACACCTCAGTAATGCCTGGATAAAAGGGTCGGTCACCACAGTAATACCTGGATGAAAGGGACAGACAGTACAGTAATACCTGGATAAAAGGGACAGTCACCACAGTAATACCTGGATAAAAGAGACAGTCACCACAGAAATACGTAGGCAAAAGGGACCAACAGGACAGTAATACTTGGATAAAAGGGACAGACATCACAGTAATACATAGATAAAAGGGACAGACAAAGCAGTAATACCTTCATAAAAGGGATAGTCACCATAGTAAAACCTACATAAAAGGGACAGATAGAACAGCAATACCTGGATAAAAGGGACAGTCACCACAGTAAAACCTGGAGAAAAGGGACAGTTACCACAGCAATACCTAGATAAAAGAGACAGACAGAACAGTAATACCTGGATAAAAGGGCCAGTCACCACGGTAATACCTGCATAAAATGGGCAGTATCCACAGTAATCCCTGGATAAAAGATATAGTTACCACAGTAATACCTAGATAAAAGGGACAAACATAACAGTAATACCTGCCCTTTGTTGGCCGAGGGTTGAGCTCAGACCGTCATTAATGGGCGGAGTTCGATAAAAGGGACAGACTGATGAAGAATTAGATAAAGGGAATTTCTGGTGATCAGAAATTCATTTCTAGATAAATGGGACAGACAGAACAGTAATCCCTGGATAAAATTGGTTCAGTCACACAGTAAAATAAGTGTAATCCTTCGGGCCAGCCCTAGACAGAACAGTTAATCAGCTCAGTCTGGATAAAACTAAGGCACTACTTACTTATTTTAACAGTAATACCTGGATGAAAGGGACAGTCACCACAGTAATACGTAGATAAAAGGGACAGACAGAACAGCAATACCTATATAAAGGAAGCAGTCACCAGAGTAATACCTAGATAAATGGGACAGACAGAACAGTAATACCTGGATAAAAGGGACAGTCACACAGTAATACCTAGATAAAAGGGACAGGCAGAACAGTAATATGTGGATAAAAAGGGCACTCACGAGAGTAATAACTGGATAAAAGGGACTGTCACCACAGTAATACATAGATAAAAGGGATAGACAGAACCGTAATACCTAGAGTAAAAGGACAGTCACCATAGTAATACCTGCAGAAAAGGGACAGTCACCACGGTAATACCAGGATAAAAGGGACAGTCACCATAGTAGTGCCAGGATGAAAGGGACAGTTGCCACAGTAATACTTAGATAAAAGGGACAGATAGAGCAGTAATACCTGTATAAAAGGGATAGTCACCACAATAATACCTAGATAAAAGCGACAGTTCCCACAGTAATACCTGGTTAAAAGGGGCAGTCACCATAGTAAAACCTAGATAAAATGGGAAGACAGAACAGTAATACCTGGATAAAAGGGACAGTCACCACAGTAATACCTAGATAAAAGGGATAGACAGAACAGTAATGACTGGATAAAAGGGACAGTCACCACAGTAATATCTAAATAAAAGGGACAGACAGAACAGTAATACCTGGATAAAAGGGAGAGTCACCACAAAATAACTGGATAAAATGGACAGCACCACAGTAATACCTAGATAAAGGAACAGTAACACAGTAATACCTGGATAAAAGGGTCAGGCAGAACAGTAATATGTGGATAAAGGGTCAATCACCACAGTAATAACTAGATAAAAGTGACTGACAGAATAGTAATACTTATATAAACGGGACAGTCACCACATTCATACCTAAATACAAGGGACAGGCAGAATAATAATTCCTGGATGAAAGTGAAAGTCACCACAGTAATACCTGGATTAAATGGACAGTCACTACTAATACCTAGATAAAAGGGACAGACACCACAGTAATACCTTTATAAAAGGGACAGTCATCGCAGTAATACCTAGATAAAAGGGACAGAGAGAACAGTAATACCTGGATAAAAAAGATAGTCACCACAGTAATACCTGGATAAAAGGGACAGTCACTACAGTAACACCTGGATAAAAGGGACTGTCACCACAGTAATACCTGGATAAAAGGGACAGTCACCACAGTAATACCTGGATAAAAGGGGTAGTCACCACAGTAATACTTGGATAAAAGGGCCAGTCACCAAAGTAATACCTGGATAAAAGGGACAGTCACCACAGTAATACCTGGATAAAAGGGACAGT
>NC_089799.1:2050000-2102500 GCF_040412425.1 Macrobrachium rosenbergii
TTCTGATACGTTTTTGTCAGTCTCTGTCCGAGTGTGTGTGTGTGTGTGTACGTACTCGTACTCTTTGAGGTAAACTACACTCGTACTGTGCATTTGCTCGACTCTCTCTCTCTCTCTCTCTCTCTCTCTCTCTCTCTCTCTCTCTCTCTCTCTCTCTCTCTCTCTCTCTCTCTCCATCAAAAAATGTTTTCAAATTTCGCATTTGCTCGCCTTGCTTTCTCATTGTCAGGACTTAAAGAATAACCTACAGAGAGAGAGAGAGAGAGAGAGAGAGAGAGAGAGAGAGAGAGAGAGAGAGAGAGAAACAAGCACACATTAAATTGTAGTTTAACAACGCGATATGCGGAGTGTTGTTTGTGTGTACATATACACAGACATACAGATATATATGTATTTAACACTACATTACTGTATTAAGTACAGTTCTGTACTTCACTGAATAAATGTCAGTAAAAATACTGTAACATAGAGAATGAGAGAGAAAAAGTGCGCATTATATCATAACTTACGTTAAAACAGAGACGCAAGATCTTTATGGTCTTTCTTACTGGGCAAGTAAGCACAGCTGTTGCAGTCGACTACAGTGAATGCAGAGCTTATCTAACAGTGATGCTCCAAACTCATGAGGTGTGCATTAGGCTGAGATAACTGCATTTCTTCTAACCACAACTCTTAGGGTACGGCCACACTGCATGCTGCAAGCAGCGCGGTAGCGCCAAAACGTTTCATGGCCACATTGAAGCTGCCGAAGACGTGTGACACTTTAGTCGAAGCTGATCATCAGTGCAGACATGTCATCATCAAATTTGTTAAGAAAATTATTTTTATTTGGAAATACTTCCGTGAAGGTAGATGAAATACCAGCAAAAAAAAAAAAAAAAAAGTCTGGATGCATGATTTTAACAAGAGAAGAATGGAACTGAGTGAATGTGCAGTCAGGATGCAATATACTGAATCAGTTCCCTTAATGTTTCTGACAAAAGGCATATAGCAGTATTCAGCAAGCGGTATCTGGCAACTACATGATGTGCCATTATGACAGACTGACAGTTTCTGAGTCACAAGGTTACAGGTTGCCCTAGAGCAAGAGCCTATGCCGGCACGAGGCTGGTTTAATCTAAAACAAAAGAAAGAGTCACTCGCTAATGGATATGTGGGCAATCAGTATCCTGACAGCTGAGCTAAATAACATTCCATTTAAAGGAAATTGAAACCGTGACTCGGCCTACACCATTTTTTTGGTCTGAAAGGGGTCTTATTTTAGCACTCAGAATTTGTAGGCCAGTATGTTTTGCGAATAAAACGTTAAAATCAAAACTGTTTATTACATTTTACTTGTCATAATCAAAATGTAGAAAAATGTTGAACGTTAACCTATAAATGTTTGGCTAGGCCTATTGATCCTAGCCTGAACTGTGAAAGGCAGGTTACCTTATAATAAGCAGTATGATTTTTGTTAATAAGTACTTGGGTGCTATTACATTTTCATAATCAATATTTGGCCTCTTTTGAGCCCGTACACTTGAGGATAAACTTTTCACGCCTCGAAAGACAATGTTTATATCTTCGTGGTGATGTAAAACAGTAAAACAAAAATAGTGTATTTCCATATATAATTAATATCATAATGGATGATAGATGATATTGATATTGAGTAAGAAGTCGAACTGAAACGTAGCATTAAAAACTTTTATGTAGTAGAAAAAATTAACTAGTAAAACTTCAATAAATACTTTCGAACATAATTAAATAAACACATCAAAAGATAAGTCAATAGATTCTTTCGAACATGATTAAAGAAAAACAAACAGTAAGTTGAGTATATCCCATATATTCAATAAAGGTAGTTTCTCTAACCAATTTCAGTTCATGAAAATGCTGTTCACATCGGAATATTTAGTGTGTCCCCCAAAAGCACTGATAACTCCATACACACGTCATTACCAGTTACCATTCATTCTAGGCATAAGCAACTCCCATTAAATCATTCATTTGTAAAAGCAATATTCCAGATTTGCTTATCTGATATATCTGAATTTACTTTCATATTTGTACAAATATTCTATTTCAGTTTGACATTTTGATATTAAAAAGAAAATTGGCATATGTAAGATTTAGAAGCTATTGCGCATCCAAACTGGTCTACTCAACATTCTGCTTTGCAGGCGTGCCAACTGAACCTCATACATAAATGCATTTCACCACCCTTCTAGTGAAGCGAAGTGTAGGCTATTTAGTTCAAGAAAAGACGTTATAAATTATATAATATTTTTTTATAATTATGTCTTATTTGCTAAGTTAAGATAAAATTCCTTCTTTTAACAGAAAGATGTATAAGCTGATAATAATCTGATAACTTTAGATATGCCAGACTGTATGAGCTTATGTTTTATTTGCATAAAAAAATCTTTTTAATAGAAAGGTCTTCATACATGATACTCTGATAACAAGGTTGGTAGAACTGTTCATATCTATAGTCAACGCAATTTAAGAATATCACTCAGCCGCACCCCCTTCCCCTGGCACCGTAAATAATGCATGAAATTATCGTACCACACTCTCGGACGATATCAGTTGTTGCTTGGCTATGACACTGATAATATAGCAACCCCCACCCTCCACCCATCTGGAGAGGAGTAGAGAACAACGACTGTGCCTGAGTAGCTCACCCCCACCCCTTCCACCTCAGACTGCACAACCCCCACCCTCCACCCATCCAGAGACAAGAAAGAGCGGGGGACTGGTTGCTGCCAAAAATGGAGGAGGAGGTGCTGCGTAGTACTACTGATGGTGGTGTGACGATATAAAAAAAGAAAGAAAAATAGTGTTATTTACAATTCTTTTTTTGAAGACTTTACAGTAAACACCCTCATATTCTCAGGGGATGTGTACTACAACCCCCCCCTGCAAATAGTTAACACCTGCAAATAGTTAACACTTCCCCCCTAAAAATGCTTATAACTGCCTATCTTTAAAGTTCAAATACCAAATGTAAACCTAAACTAGCATCCTACATCAAATATACCTTAAACTATTATCCTATTACTGTATTAATCTTCAAAATGATATTAATATCATTTCAAAGTCATCTTAAATATTTTACCCTTAAAAATATATACGTGCATACTTCTAACCCTTCCTCTAACCCTTCCAGCCAAAAACAGAGAGAGAGAGAGAGAGAGTATATCTTTCTATCAGCCACTCTCCCTTTCTATCTATCTATCTATTTCTCACATTCTGAATATCCTTTGGCATGAGAGAGAGAGAGAGAGAGAGAGAGAGAGAGAGAGAGAGAGAGAGAGAGAGAGAGAGAGAGAGAGAGAGAGAGAGAGGGTGTTTGTTCTTACATATTATGACAAAGAAAGAGAGAATAACTTTGGAACGATAGAGAGAAGTTATTCTAACGTTAAATATCAAAAGATGGAAATTCAAGATTTATGAAGGAAAGAGAGAGAGAGAGGTTTTTCTGTATCCATATGACCATCTGTGGGCAACATTACTCCCCTTGTGGTTAATATGTCAAGTTAATTGACAGGTACTTGCACCCCCACTCGCTCTGAAGAATCCAAGAAAAGACTGGGAATGATATGTATTTGCTTAAAATTTTTAATAAACTACTGTACAAATGCAAAAAGTTGTAATTATAGATGGAAGACATGAAAAAATTAATAACAAAGTAATGTCATGTTTATCTATAAAACTACATTATACAAGACAACTAAAAATATATTAAATATGCATAAAAAATCTATCTCAGTGAGAGAGAGAGAGAGAGAGAGAGAGAGAGAGAGAGAGAGAGAGAGAGAGAGAGAGAGAGAGAGAGAGAGAGAAGAAATCCAAAGAACATAATTTAGATTAGATGAGAGAGAGAGAGAGATTTCAGTATCCTTCATGGTTCCACCCTTGCAGTCAGTATGTCAAGATATTTGCGTTACACCCCTCCCCCTTCACTCCAAAGCTTTAGAAAAAAGATGAGGGAAAGAATTTACAGTGAACTAAAATCTTACTAATTCACTATATTTTCTTTAATGAACTGATATTTTGCTGTGTTTAGTACATTAATATTAATATTTGAAAATTAGTCAATCATTTATTCATCATACAAAACAAATAAACATACATATTACATCTCAGTAAGAGAGAGAGAGAATTATTGTTTTTATTATTTAATGTTATTATTTAATCTTATTAAACTTAATGTTAATATTTGAAAATTAGTACTGTAAATCATTATTTCATCATAAAATGTATATGTAGGCACAGTACAGTATTTAGTCACGAAAATAATATGAAAATACAGAATATTGCTCTACGAAAAAATCCACAAATGGGTGAGTTTTCCCGCGAATAATTTATAGACAGGTTCTACAGAAAATTCCACAAATAGCTGAGTCCGCAAATTGTGAGATCACAAATCTGGGGGGTTTACTGTATTCTGTTTTTTCTTTTTACTTTTATAATTTTCTTTTTTATTCAGGCTTTTTATTTAGTGCTCATCCTCATCACTTTCAACACTGCTGCTGTCTGAGTGGCTCATTTCAATTGAAAATGACTCAAACATGTGTTCAAAAGCAAGTTCTTTCTTACCATAGTCCTCTTGAATCATTTCCGAATGTTCTACGCATTTTGTTGTTATCTGTAGTCACATTATCAATAGCTTTTAGTGTCAGTTCTTCAACTTTTTTCATGAATTGCTTGTCGTTTGAATTTTTCTTCTTTATTTCTTGTTTAATTTGAGCCCATATGAGTTCAATTGGGTTAAACTGGCAATAGTATGGTGGCAGTTGGAGTACCTCATGTCCTGTAACAGCAGCAAATTCATCAATTTCATAGAGCAACTTGGTTTTCTTTTGAAGCTGTACAAATTGATATATTTCAGGTCTGGTATGCGAAGAGTCGTAGGGAATGTTGCTGTCACTTAACCACTTGATGATACCTCCTTTTCTTGAATTTCCTGTAGGTGCCTTGTTCAGCTGCATGTTGTGATAGGGAGCATTGTCCTTAATAATTAATGATCTTGGAGGGATGTTTGGCATAAATTTGTCCTAGAAACCATTTCTTTAATGTATGGCTATTCATAGAATCATGATAATCTCCTTTATCACCAGTCTTGGATTTGAACATTAACGGTGCACCAGGAACAAAGCCTTCAGAACTTTCTGCATGGACGATGATTAATCTGCCACCCTTGCTGGTTTTTGTTAGATCCAATGGTACCCTCCTTATCCGTCCAGCATTGTTTGGCACTGGCATTTTGAGTGATCCAAGTTTCATCAAAATAAATTTCTGGCCTTGGACATTCAATGCTTCTGTAGCTTTTGAGTTCCCTTAGGAATTTGTTTCGGGCAGCTACAGTATCTGATCTCTCCAACAATATAGCTGTGCTACTACAGTGTTTCTTATATCTGAATCCCATACTCTTCAGTCATTTCTGCAGGCTTGTGCTTCCTCCTCTAAAATCCACAGGTGGCTCCCTCAGTCTCTGTAGCAGCAAATCAAGTATATGCAGCTGTCCTCTTTCGTAAAACGCAAGAGTTTCTCTTCTTATCACTCCCTTGTCGAAAATCATCAACCTCCCAAGGACAGTCAGCAGACGATTCTGATGCGGTGGTGAATGAATTACTCCATCTCCACTCCTCTTGCCCTGGAGCCTGATCCTGTTGATTAAACTTTGCGAAACATTCATTGCCTCAGAGGTTCTCTTTACTATTTCTTGTATTAGGTCTGTCTTGTCCTTATTATCGAAATACTTGAAGATATTAAGGTCAATATTCCTAGCTTGGTTGACGAGTCTGGCTGTTCCCACTGACCTACCAAAGGTGGGTACCACGCCATCCTCTCCCTCTCAATGCATGAAAATATCTGAATCTTGCAACTCCGGCTCACAATAAGGAGTGCTGCCAGCCGTATGGTAATATTGTGAAAGAGGGGAGGGGGTTAGGCTGGGGTGAATGGGTGGGGTAGGGAGGATGTGTGTGGTAAAGCGATATTCTTAAAATGCGTTGACTATAGACAAAATTAAATATTTCATAATGATTTGGACAAAGTAATTTTCTTGTACTTTTACTTTTCTACTTTTTACTTGTTTTAATTGGTTCTGCTTTTCACGTTATAAAAAATTCTCAAATTAATTATTAGACGAACTATAAAAAAAGAAATGGGATCCGAATGATATATATTGTAAAGTGATGCAGTACTAAGTATCATGCTTGTACAATGACAAATTTTTAAAATATTTGTTTATGAGCCAAATATTGTTTGATTTAATTCTCAGCGAACTTGATGAGAGGCTGAATAAACCTGTAACAAAGTTCAAAGAACCCATTTCTCCTAAAGGAAGACGCTCAGAACTCCGTGTTTTTTAAGACATGTTGGATCATGTGCGACAAGCAGCAAGGTTTAGTGAGGCATCATATTGCCAGCTCCTCCAGTGTGGCTACCCACATTAGAATGATTAAGTTTCACAATTAGTGGCAAGTTGCATGGTTCAAACTTTGCCGCTCACCGCTTGCAGTGTGGCCGTACCCGTAGACTTCCAGAGCATGTGCTTGCGCATTTTTGATTCAGAGTGATTTCTTATTCTGTAGTAAACTTCCTTTAACCACAGATTTTAGTATTTTAGAGGAACAGAATCATTTTAATGAAATTAATATATATGCATGTGAGTGCACTTTAGTCAACCAAACATCTCAGAATTTTTGGGCACATGATTGCCCAGATGAATAAAGAGTGACACTTTCACATTTTAGAAATGAGTTTGAAGCGTAAATTTAACACCATACAGCAAGTCCATTACATTAAATAAGTATACTGTCCACTATATTTAGAACTCGTAAGACACAAGAAAAAAAGTAATCCCGCACACTTTACTTGTAAAACCCAAAACACAAAAGTAAAAAATTTTTTCCCTGCCAGACTCGACATTGCATCCGGTAAGTAATGAAATCCAATAAGTTGAGGTCCATTAATTATGAGTTGCCTGTGTAATAGCATTAATTGCCAGCGTATGACAACACTTGTATTGCTACTCTAAACCAGTGGACAATGTACTCACTTGTAGTAAATCTCGAGTGACCTCTCAGCTCTTTATAATGACATTCCAGTTGTGAATAATAGAGACAATATCATTTTGATAATTCACACAATACAAAACGCAATGCAAAAAAAAAAAAAAAAGTGGTGGCAGAAGCAATTCAATTGCCCCTCTTACAATTTTGAACTAAGAAAGAATACATGGAATTACTGTAATCTATGTAATCTATGTATATAGTTCCTGATAACTTGGTTCTAGCTTACAAGGGCACTCACATCCCTTAGTAATGGCTCTCTGTGGGTGTTGATAGCACAGGAAGTGAGGCAACTTTTTTCATTTTACACAGAGAGTTCATAAGTTTTTAATTTAATGCAATATGAGTTATTGGTGCTCTTTTTACTGAAATTTTGGTAGAATTGTCTACATATTCAAATCGATTAGCACCAAGTAAACTCTTGAGTATTATGAAAAAAAATTTGTCATAATGATAATCTTAAGAAAATAGATAAATGCATTTATAACCAGTGATCATACAGTGTAGTATAATAATGTTGTAGTAGATCAGTAGTGCAAATAATGGAAAAATAATGACTGTAAGTATGCAGACAGCATTATTTCCTTTCTTGAGCAGCGATTCAGATATACATGTGGTTGGGGCCGTGATGAAACAATGTTTTTATAACAAAAAATAATAAGCTTTATTAACAAAAACCAGTGATTCACAATGAGTGCCCCGTCCCAGCCCAATAATCTTGCTGCCTCACATGCAGTTTACACAGACAGGAAAGTTATTGGTTAAGAGGATCCAGAGTGCACATACATAGTAAGACTCAAGTTTTGTTTGAAGGCACTTCATGCAAAGTTTCATGAACCTGGAAATGCATCGATTCAAATTGCCCCTCCCTCTTTTTCGGATAACTCTGCTTATGTTCCATTTGGGGAATCAATCCACCAATGTTTTTCCCCATTGACATCAAGAGGGAGGATTCTCAAGGCTTCCCTTGCAGAACAGACCCACCTCTGCTGGTAGATGTTCTTCACCACAACCACAGTTCAGACATCAGGGCCAAGCATGCTTACAGAGCCAGTGGCTAGACAATTCCAGTCAGTCGTGTTGTGCCTCCCAGCCCTCCCACGATCGACGGAGAAACAGTACCTGGAAGAGGAGAGGCTCCAGGTGAGATGCCGATGACCCCCCCCCCTCCCTCCAAGCTGCCATAGATGAGGGGTTGCCTAGCAGACAAGTGGAGGACCAGGGATACAGACTTCCCTTTGGGACAATGGACCCTCTTCTGACCCAGACACCGGTTCCCTTTCCCTTCTACAGAAACTAAGGGGAAAACCCTGCAGCAGGAGGTAGAGAACATGCTCTGGAAGAAAGCAATGGAGATAGTATATAAAAACTCACCAGAGTTCTACAGCGACCTTTTCTTGGTGGAGAAGGCATCGGGGAGTTGGTGTCCAGTGATAGACTTGTCCACCCTGAATCTCTTCCTGCAAGGAGACTGCCAACAACCCCTCAAGCCTTCACCTGAGTCTTCCAACTGTTGCTAGTATGGGTACATACGAAGGGGATCAGACTCCAGCGGTACCTGGACTGATCCAGGCATCCTCAATCACCGAGACAGACCATCACAGGAACCAGGTCTGTTCCCTGTGCAAGGACCTTGTGGTGATCGTGAATCTCCCAAAGTCAAACCTCTCCCCCGAGCATATGATCAAGTACCTGGGATGAAGCTTGACACCGTAGTGGCGAGGACATATCCATCAAACGAGAGAATTTCAACCTTCTGAGGATCTCAGAACCTTTCCTCAACTTGCCCCAACAACCAGCAAAACAGTGGCAAATCTTGCTAGGACACTTGGTCTCCCTGGAGAAGTTGATTCCCAGGAGGGATAGCTCATCAGATCCTCCAGTGGCAGTTGAGTCAACAGACAGGGTTGGAGAGGACTTGCGGTGGTGGAGAGACCCAGTGAGCCACCTGGTGGGTGTACTACTTAGCTGGCCACTACTGGAGATGCTGGTATTCTCAGATGCACCCTCAAGGGGGTGGGGCACACATTTGAAAGGCATGTGCATTTCAGGGATGTGGGGACTCACAGAGAAGCTGGAGCATATCAACCTGTTGGAGATGCTAGCAGTCTGGCTGCCACTCCAACACTCAGGAGCAACTTGCAGAAAAGTTGGCAGTTGCCATGAGCAACAATGCCATGGTGGTAGCCAACATAATCAAGCAAGGGGGACAACATCATCCTGGAGTTGAACAATCTGGCAGTGGAAATACACAAGTGGTCAGAGTCCCAGGCTCTGTACCTGACAGCCAGGTGCATCCCAGGCAAGGAAAACATCATTGCCGACCAATTAAGCAGAGCGTATCAAGTATGAGGCACCAAGTGGTCCCTAAACAAGGAAGTAGCCGACAAGTTGATAGAACTAAGGTGGGGTCCAACAATAAGTCTGTTCACCACAGCAAGGAACACCAAACTTCCCCTGTATGTTCTCCAGTTCCCAATCAATGGGTGGCATTGCAGGCGCCTCCCAACACCTGTGGGGCAACATGGGCATGAACACCTTCCCTCCATTCAATCAGCTAAGGAAGGTGATCAACAGCTTCTTCGTGTCCCAGGGGCTCAGAATGATGTTGGCGGCACCGCTTTGGCTGCCGGCAGAGTGATATGCAGACCTTCTCTGCCTCCTAGTAGATGTCCCAAGGGAACTTCCCAAGGCCCCTGACCTTCTGGTTCAGGGGTACAATGGGAGGTACCATCAAGCAGTAGGCTCCCTCGAGCTTCATGGTTGGAGACTATCAAGCACCTCATGTGAAAGAAAGGCTTTTCAGAGCAGTCTGCAAAGCCAGTCACCGACACCCTCAGGCCCTCATCTGCTGGGTGTACCAAGGAAAATGGATGGTCTTCTGCCATTGGTGCCATGAGAGGTACTACAGTCCACTCAGAACCACTGTGAGGGAAGTAGCAGACTTCCTGGTGCATCTGCATGAAGAGAAGGCCCTCTCCATCACAGCAGTCAGAGGCTACAGAGCTGCCTTGGCCCACATCTACAGGCCAAGAGGAATAAATCTTTCAAATACCTGGGAACTGTCTGCCACCTTCAAGCACTAGAAAAAGAAGTGACCACTGAGGGAGTTAAGACCTCTGGAGTGGAATGTTACAAAAGTCCTCACATCCCTGAGACATCCTCCCTTCAAACCCCCTCAAGAAAGTGTCAGATAGAGACCTGACATTGAAGACCATCTTCCTCCCATACATCACACACACCATGGGATGGTCCTCCATCTCTGTGGAATTTGTCCCAGACTTTCTGGCCAAGACCCATCCTTGTGGTACCAGACCTAAAATTCTGTCCTCCATCCCGGTGTTAAAGGACTTTGTCAGTGGAGATAAGAACGAGATGGTTCTTTGCCCAGTCAGAGCCTTGAGGCAGTACTTGAAGTGTACAGCCCCTCACAGACCTGCCTGCAGGAGACTTTTCATAAGCACTGGATGTGAGAAAAGAGAGGTCTCCAGGAATACCATCTCCTGGTTAAGAGAGGTCGTCAGAACATACATGTCTACTGAAGGTTACAAACATACCTCGTCAAAAATTAAAGCCCATGACATTAGAGACACAGGCTCCTCGGTGGCATACAAGAAGAACCACTCTATCCTACAGGTCCTAAAGGTGGGAATGTATAAGCGTCAATTGACCTTCATGTCCTTTTATCTGCAGGACTAGGCCCTCAAATCTTTGGACACTTTCACTCTAGGCCCAGTAATGGCAGCCCAGCAGGTGATATAATGACAGTGAATCCCCAAGAGAAGGTCCTAACCAACAGGAGACTGGAGGTATCATCCAATGTCCCAGAGGAGGGTGTGGTGAGTACGAGTAGGGCATAGCCCAATTTCTTATTGGTGACCTGAGCCTTAGGAGGTAGATTCAGAGGCACTGAAAGGTGCGGAACTGGCATGGCAGGGCACACCCACCTTCCACTCTCCATAGATCTGCCTCCTGCCTTTTGGTGAGGCTCTTATCCATGAAAGTGTAGGTTTGTATTCTCATCAGAGTAAATACCAAATTTTACAAGCAATTTTTATTTTTCCAAGGGTACAAGCCTACACTTTCATAGGAAAATTTTACCCTCATCTACAGCCCCTCGTGGATCTTATCTTTCCCAGTCACAGAGCTGATCAGTACCACAAGTGGGTTGATTCATAAAATGGCAGAGCTAACCCAGCTCTGGCCAAGGGGTACTCATAGACCTACCAGATAGACTTTTGTTTTGTACTCAAGTCAGTGAGTGTTGCAGTGTTCCTTGCGCTGAGTACTCCATCTATGAAAGTGTAGGTTCATATCCTAAATTACTTTTTAAGGAAAATATGCAAATTACTTTTATATATATTTATATATATATATATATATATATATATATATATATATATATATACACACACACACACACACACATATATATATATATATATATATATATATATATATATATATATATATATATATATATATATATATATATATATATATATATATATACTGTATATACATACATGTATTTATGTAAAATCCTTTTTACTTACCTTTATTAAATTTGTACATCAAATTAACGCTGTTCAAAGTTTTAAGGACATTAAAGAAAAAGATATGATGTAAACTAACAATAAATTGTAATTATTATTAATTTCATATGTATATTTATACATATATATGTGTGTGCGTGCGTGGTTGTGTGTGTGTAGTGGAAATAATAATTATTACAATTTATTGTTAGTTTAACATCATATCTTTTTCTTTAAGGTCCTTAAAACTCTGAACAGTATTAATTTGATGTACAAATTTAAGTGAAGGTAGGTAAAAGGAATTTTATCCTTTGCAGAAAAGATTACAACTTTTGACCAGTCTGAGAGTCAGTGTGTAAGGGCACAGTACTAATAAGGAAACAAACAGAAAAAATCCCACTAGTCGTTGCTAAACGAGATCAGACCCCTATATTGCTGATATTTTGCAATCCCTTGTGATATGAAAGGGGATTGAAGAAATTAAGTAATTACTGCACTGCAGAACATTTATCATAACTTTATCTAGTCTCTAATGAAATAGTGAAAAAAATATTGTGGGATATGATACATCCATTAAAGACTGGATTATGTATACTATTTTGTCATCCCATTTGGCAGTGAGGCATGACGATTAGTCCCAGTCCAACTCCCAGTGTGAAGGGTCGAGTTGCTTGTAACGCGATTGACAGGTCAAGAGGTGGAAATTACCACTGAGGTCCGAGGCAATGCCGTTGCTCTTGAGTCCTAGTGTAAAGTGGCCATAACAGACAAAAGACTTGTGAGCCTGAGAACATTGGGGCCATGACTCTTGGCGTATAAATGACCATTATGTTTGCGTAAAAAAACTTGTTTTCTGTTAATAAAACATTCATTGTTATTTGTTCATCGTATTCAATTCAGCTCCTTGCCACCTAGGCTGGTAGTTTGGTGGCGATCATCAGACCCCCAAACCATATGTTTAGTAAGTCTGATTGCCAAATGTAGCCTTCCTATTTCTAGATCTATAACGTCATTATGGATTTAATTTATCTCCTTTATCACTTGGGTTAATTTCTCATCGCAGTTCTATGTTATCAGGCACGCTGTACATAGGAGGTTGTCACATCCCTCATAGATTGCTTTTTGCCTTGTCGTTTCCCAGTGGTCACCCATCCCAGCTAATATAGCTTAAACTTGCTTATCCTCTGTTGCAGCTGCTGTCACTCTCTCCTTCTCCTCCTTTCGTCATCATTACTGACGTTGTTGTTGTTCATATTTTATTAAGAGGAAAACTTAATTTATTCCAGGCAGAAGCTCTAAATTATGTGTTTCTGAAGATGCCGGTTGCAAATAGGGATTCAGTGGAAGAAATCATTATTCACTCACCACTAGTACCAGATGTAATGGTTCCAGTATGGACTAAAATCTTGAATTTGCTGGATGAAGAAAGGTCAGTTTTTTTTTATCTTTTTCAGGAGATTTACATTGGTATATGTTAGTAATTAACTTGAAAGTTTAAGATGGAGTAACTACCACCAATTTAAGAAACTTGGCATTGATCTGTTGTTAATGTCGTAGATTTGAGGAGGGGCACTAAATGTGTATTCATGTTATGAAAATTTTAGTTTTAAATTGTCCTTACTATTTATTTAGATTTTTTCCTTAGAGAAATCAAGTAATAGGCAATTTAAGCTTTACTATGTAGAAATTTTGATCCATTCTGTTCTTACACCAGGGAACAGCACATTAAAGTAGTAATATTCAGTCATTTTTTATGCATAAAAAATTACCTATACTTCTGATGGTAATCAAATAAATTTCATAACAATAATGAAGTAATTTTCTTAACAAAGTTTATGCTGTGTAATTGAAAACCACTGCCTTTGAGTCAGGGTTTTGACTTAGTACCTGTATTTATAGAATAAAAGAAGAGTGCACTCATTAAATGGTGAAAAGGGGTCCCTTTGGTTTGGATGGTTATCCCACTCGTGATCAGTTTAAACCTGAAAACCAAGAAAGAAATATTTTTGTCTGTTTGGAGAAGAGGGAGGCAGTGGTTTGCATGAAATAAGCTTTGTTTTAAAACCGTATGTGTATATGTTCATATCAAAACAAACTATTGCCTTAGATAGTAGATTAGCATTTTGGATTGAATGATTATAGTAGATATTTTTTAGCTCTGGTGAGTTGATGTCTTTTACGACGTTGACAACCCATACTAGGATTTTGGCGTGTCTTGTTAATGAACCCACAAATAGTTTGACAAGGAAATTGCTAACTTCTGAGGAGAAAGTAAAATACAGTATGCAATTTCTAAACATTTATACTGAAGGAAAAAAGAGTAAGAAGGTAGTGGCCTGCTAGGATAAAAAGAAAACAGGTGAGATGAAGAAGCAAGGCGCAAAGCACTCAACTACTCCTTCAGTTGCCACCAAAAAACGAGAAAAGCTCTGGATGCTAGCTGGTGTGCCACCCTGAGAAAATAATAAAATTGTAATACAATAACATTATAATATACAAGAAGGAATGTACATACACTGGATGACCACGATTATGGAAAAATAATGAGTTGACAAAATAAGTTTGGTGGTGCCAATAGCTAAACCCCGAATATGCCAGACACTACAGAAAATGCCTTGATCCATTCTGGAAGCCCCATGGAAAAACAACTGAGAGATTAAGTGCCACACTAGCACCCAGTCTCTGGGAGACATATGCATTGAGCTTTCCATAGTGTTTGCAGGGGTTGCAATGGCCACTGGTAACAGAGGAGGGCCAGGTAACCTTGGGTTAGTCATCATAGGTAGAAATTGGGTGGGCTAATGAGTAGTTTTTCCCAATTTTTTTTATCTTAACCAGTTTTTCAAGGTCACAAGTCTGCACTGTTTTTCTCTGATTCTAACAAAACTTAATGGCCTTTCACTCGGGAATTGACGGTTATCTGTCAAAATATATTAACCTTGACCTGTTTTTCAAGGTTGCATACCAATTCCAAGGTCGGAATCGTATGTTTCTAAGAACTGAAGAAACTTGGTACAGTATTGATTTACCTTAGAAGAAGGTAATTATTTTCTTAAATTTAATGTCTCTAGTAATCAGTTTTATTTATGAGTGGGAGTGCTGTAGCTTGTTGGCAATAGAAGGTGAGAGAACGTCAATTTAGGTATAACTGTAAAAAACAATTTTTTTTTACATTTGCATGTACCCATTACTTTATAAAATAGCCTGTCCTACCAAACTCAGAATTTCAAAAAAGAGACTTCTTCTTGGCCAGGCAAAACTCCTTCCTCACAGAAAAGTCACTACTTGCATTGTGCGACATCTCCATGGGGAGGAGGGCATGGGAGTTAGACTAAGTAATGGGTTTGTACAGTCATGCTCAAATCTGAGGCGACATGATTCTTTTTGTATCATCCAAAATCTCAGACTCAATGTACCGTTAACAAGTAGTGTTAAACTTATTTTTTCATTTCCAATGTCATACATGTCGACAAGTTTGCAAATTCACAGCTAGCAATATTTTCCCTATGGTTATATAAATATGATCCCTTTCATGCATTGGCACAATTCGTAGCCTGTGTTATTTAAACTGATTTTTTTTTTACATTGTTTAGCTCAAAGCATGGTGATAAGGTTAGCGGTGCCATCAATGACAGCGCACTTAACATACTCCTTGGGCTTGTCAATGTAACTACCTCTGCAACATCATAACAGTAGACCTAATAACCTCAACAGTCATAACAACATTTTCAAAATAGGAATATGAATTACAAGTTTTCTTTGAATGTTGAAGTTTTAGGCTGATTTATAGGCCAAAAATAATAATCTAGGCCTTCTGAGATGTAATCTTTGTTATTAAAGAATTTATTTGCAGAGATTACCTGTTCTTGGAAGAACAAAAGATGATGATGATTTTAATCATATGGAGAAGATGGCCATTGATCAAAAACTATTAGTATTAATATCAAGGCCTCTGGAACACTTGTTTTTTATCTGGCTTAAAATATTATTTTCTTAAAAGTCCTTCTGCTCGCTTTTGGTGTATAATTTATTCATTCATAAGGTAACTTGAAGTGTAAGGTGTAGATAACTTCATATGCTTTTTGGCCAGAAATTGATACTATAGAGGTGTGAATGCTAAGTGTAATGTATTTATAGTGAGTAAAGAATTCTAACACACCTAAGCCAAGGAACAAAATTTTGGCTTTAACAAAAGAATAATTGCATAGGCGAACATTTTCTAGTAAGCCATAATTTTCTAAGTGGTTAAGAACTATGACTTAAATCAGTTTATTTTTATGAAAATCCAAATAGTCCTCTAACAAATATAAAATAAATGTTTTCAAGATAATTTCATTGTTGCTACTCATTGTAGGCCTACGTTCCAGGTGGTTCATGTTGCGCCACCACTCTAATAGTTGTGTCACATACACTCTGCTCACCCATTTCAGTGAATGCGTTCTAGCTACAGTAATACTTTTTTATTTATACTTTTGTATTTACTTAAGGCAGTCCTCGCTTATCTGCGGTGTCGGTTAACGGCGTTTCAGTTTTGCAGCGCTTGGCTAACGTTGTTAACCAGATTTTCGGCTACGGTAAGCGATTTTTGGCGTCGGTAAGCGGTTTATCGGCGCCAATAAGCGGTTAACAGCACCGATAAGCAGTTGAGTGACGCTTATGACGTCATAAACGCCATTTATTACCATAATTATTGGCGATTTTTGGTCATCGGTGATTTTCGGTTATCAGCACTCGGCCGGGAACAGAACCCCAGCTGTTAACCAGGGACTATCTCAGTGAAGAGTCAACGAAAGTTTTGAAATTTTTTCATAACTGTTTTTCCGAAATTTGACTACACAATTTTTTCTTACAGTTTCGAAATATATGACAGATTTCACTCTTTTATGAAACATAGCATGGCCTTATTGTATGAAATAATCGTGTTTTTGCATTGAAATGAGAGATAAATATGGAGCATGTTAGTTGCCAGTTCGTGAATTTTGAACAAAATCCTATGCAATCATGTCGTATCATTTAAGAGCATAGCTGTACAAAATGATAGTTATTATTTAAAAACTGTGTTTGTTTTGACACAAACCCACCACTTTACAGTAGCCTGAGTAGTTATTTAGGTGGGATGGCTTCTTGTTACTTTTAATCTGTAATCTCTGAAGAATTGGTTACCAAATTCTTGAGATTAGGTTGAGCAAGACAAGAGTTCAGAGCTAACAAAGGATCATGAAGTGGACGTTGCCCTTCTTTGTAAGCCTTGTTTGTATTCATCCTCATTTGATTAACATACACCTAGGAATCTACACTCAAAGACATAGGAAAAGGTGTTATGGAGAAGAGGGGGATGAATCAGATAAGAGTCATAGGGTCAGGCATTTTTATTACTTGGCCTGAGACGACCACCATTGCAATAGAGTAGATATCCGACTTATGTAAGGTCCCTCGTGTATAAATGTGGGAACATCAAGAGTGGCTGCAAGAGGCAAAGGAAATTACAATAGAATTTACGGAAAACTTGCATAGCTTACAGAATACAGCAATTCCATATTAAGTCATTAACAACCTTTTGTATTCAATTTGAAATATTGATTTACAAATATAATGGGAATTACTGACAAAAGCATCATATAATAGCAATCTGTTACAAACTTAACACTTAACTATCATGGTGGAGATGAGCTGATTTCAATTAATTTGACAGGAATATTTATAGATCCTGAAATCGACTGGAATATATGTAGAATAGTCGAAATCAACGTACATCTCTCTTGATAGCATACTGGAAAGTCAATTGTTTACCAGTGATTTAGACCTTAAAAGGCATAGGTTTGAATCCTGGGCATGGCAGATATATTTATATTTAATTACTTTTAGGTGTAAATTATTCCCAAGGTAGAAGGAATAAGATATTAAGGGGTTTTTGTGGCTTAATATTTGAGAGTATAACTATCATAAATTATCATAAAATATCAACATGTTACAAACTTAGCACTTAGCTCTTGTAGCAAAGATGGGTTCTAAGTATAAACCCGAATGTGACAGCTATTTGTACAGCAGAATCAAAATCAACTCATATCCCACTGACAGCATAGTAGATAGGACATCTGTCTACCTCTGTATCTAATCCAAAAGTCATTGGTTTGAATACAGGCTTGGGCAGATTCACCTTCATAAATAGAGATAAAATTTGATTTTGACTATGCAATACTTGTTCCTGACGAAGTCAGGTTTTCTGCTTAGAAGTGAAGTCTGTCTACCTCCACCTTCATAACTAAGTACTTAGTTTGTAACACATTTCTATTTTAAGATGGTTTGGTTACTAATTAAAATGGGCCTTTTTTTTTAATATTCTTAACTATTATGCCACAAATACCACCTACCTAATCAAAATAGACACATGTTAATTAGTGACCAAACCATCTTAAAATAGAAATGTGTTACAAACTAAACACTTAGTTATGAAGGTGTAGGTTGACAGACCTCAGTTCTAAGCAGAAAACCTGACTTTGTCAGGAATAAGTATAGCATAGTCAAAACAAATTCTGTCTCTATTTATTGCCTAGTGGATGACTCAATAGTGTATCTCAGTATCAAACCAAAGAGGTCATATATTCGAATCCTTAATCATATGTAATTCCTTTGGGTGCCAGTTATTCAAAAGGTAAAGTGTGGCTTAATATTTGATATTATAACGAAGAGCATCATAGAATAGCAACTTGTTATAAACTTGGCACCTATCATGGACATGGAATGATTTCGGTTCTAAGCACTGAACCTAAAGCTTACAGGAATATGTACAGTATAGTATAGTCGATTTCAAGTTCTCTCTCTCTTGAATGTTTCTTGAATGAGTCAACAGTCTACCTATGTATCAAAACCGAAGGCACAATGCCAAATCCTGTCTGGGGCAGGTAAACTTTTCGTGCATATATCCTTTTGGGGTACATTATTCGCACAGTATAGTGAATTAGATATTAAATGGTATTGGTGGCTTAATATTTCAGAGTTCACGAAAGTCAGATTTGAATTAGTCTCAAAACTATCATAAAATGTTACAAACTCAGCTCTTACAAATCTTGTTGAAGATAAACTGATTTTGGTTAAAAGTAGAGGAACTGAATTTGACCAGAACATTTATAGCAGAATCGAAATCAACTTGTATCCCTCATGAAACCCAACAGGCAACGGTTTGAATTTTGTTCAGGTCAGATGCACCTATCATATAAATTTCCTTTAAATGTATGAGATTCAAGGTAAAGTGAATTAGATTTTAAGTGGTATTTGTGGTTTGATATATGCGTGAATTAGAGAGAAACCCATCATAAATGATATAATATATTACAAACTAAGCACTAAGTTAATACAGTAGAGATTCGTTGATTTCAAGTGTAAGCACTAGACCTGAATTTGCGAGGAACATGTACAACAGAGTTGAATTTCACTCACATTTCACTGGATATCTTAGTGGATAAATCAGATAAGTACCTCTGTATCAAACCTAAAAGGATTAGGTTGGAATCTTGACCAGGCCTGATGCACTTTATAATATTCTGCTGGGTGTACGTTAATACCAAGGTAATGCGAATTCAATATTAAGGGGTATTTGTGGCTAAATCTTGGAGAGTATGAAGTGCTGAGTCATTGCATGACTTTGGTCATAGATATAGCAGTATCTGATGTCTGTTCTGATATTTCAAATAGACTACTGCAGAAGCTAGTCTACTTAAGGGCACCATGAACAGCCTGAATGGCATGTTTTGAAGTTACAACTTTAACCTAACAATCTTTTGCACGGTTCATCCATGTTTCAAGGACCTGGCCGGTAGTTTCCCGTGCTTGCTGCCTTTTGTTAACCAGAATGTGAAAGAAAACACTTGTTCTGGTAAATATACATATACAGTACTAGCTGACAACCCGGCGCTGCCTGGGAAAACTGATTGACAACCAATAAACTCTCTCACTTCCTTTCCCTCTTTTTTTTTCTCTCTCTCCAACCCTCACTGTCATTTTCCCTCTTTCTTCTCCCTAACACCCCCGTTTCACTGGCAGAACCAGCCCCGTTTCAGGAAAACCCTTCCATCCCCACCCGCTTTGGTGCTAGTGATGTCTTACCCCTAGTGTTCTTTTCTCTGTGCATTTCAGAGTGTATGTGGAACATACACATATATACATTCATTTATATATATATTATTATATATATATATATATATATATATATATATATATATATATATATATATATATATATATATATATATATATATATATATATATATATATATCACACACACAGCCTTCAGAGCTATATGGTTGTACGGTTAGATACGAGAAAGTATACTATAAAGTGTATGACATAGCTGAGCATCAGTGGATGATCAGGATTAGCTGTTTTATTAGCTGAATATAACTCGGAAAATTCTGTTGAAAATGATTCCATTCATCAGCTGTAGTTCCTTCAGCATCTTGGAATCAATTGAGATCAGGATCCAGAGAAGAGCGAGTCTGCTAACTTGGTAATGATAAGAAGACATTGTCTGCGCTCGTACTCGTAGTCATGTGAGCCTCTCCACGCTTGAGATTCCTTTGCCCAGGTGCCGTTCATTTGTGCGGTAATTTTTTTAAATTTTCAGTCAAGACTTTTCAATTTCCACCTAATATAAGCTGATTCAGTGAGGCCGTGAGTCATTACAGGTCTGAGAACAAAACTGTTCAGTGAGGGATTAAAAACAAAACCATTGTCATCTTAAGTGTAATTGTATGGATTTATTTAACGAAATAAGAATAAAGAACTTTCCGATAACCATTTAGTATTAGTTTATTAGTTTCATAAATTTCCTTTTCATGCTCCGGAACTTGTTCTTTTTTATTTTTACTGACAATAACTTTTAGATATTTTATCCTACAGTACACAGAAATTTTAGCAAAATAACTCATTGCATCTTTGGGAACATCAACTTCAGACAATTGTAATTCATAAACTAGCGGCTGTATACAAACTTTACCTTCCCATAAAGTTTTGTCTTGAGCTGTAATAAATCTCTCTCCCATAATAGATACCTGGGACATTAATGCATCAGAAGGTGCCTGTAGTCCGCCTCTGTTGATTGTGCTCAGCCATGATCTTTCTGACTCAGTGAATTCTGTTGTTTTACCCCTAATTAACAAAAATATTGCTAATGGGCTTAATAAGATGAGGAGCATCTGCAAATATGAAAATTTCTCTGTGTGGGCACGGATCTTCTAAAGAATTTGTCAGTGATCCCACTGATATTTCCAAAGTTTTCCGGACACGAAGATTAGAGGACCCTAAGTCAACCACCAATGCAGCAACACGATAACCGGCTTTATCGCGGCTTTCTATTAATCTCGAAATGATTTTTTGAACACTTGACTGGTCAGATGCAAAAGTTATTGGCTACCTCCAGTTATCTGTAAGGCCCCGTACCATTACCATGCCAACTTGCACTGGAACAATGTAAATAGGGCTTTATACTAATAGTAACGATACTAATAATATTAATAACCAACAAATGTAACACATGCTGAAAAATTATTTTATTGCTTTTGGTATAAAATATGGGTATTTTCCACGATTTCCGGAACCGAAACTTACTATCTCTTCCTAGCCAAGTTTGTGATATTTTTGTGAAATCTTATTTTTACTTGTCGCATTCATGAACAAGAATTATTATCTTTGGACAGGAGAAGAGTTGGAACAGCATCCTTCTTCAACATCCGTTGATCCTTTGGTCTTTCTATTCCCAAGAGGCGTGATTTCATATCGTGGGCAATATCATCTTTGCAAAAATGTGCAAAGCATATCATAACATGATCTGGGTTAAGTTTATCAGATCTTCAACATGCCTCCGTCCAGGCATCTCTTAAACTTTAATTTCTCGGAAAATCAAAGGAACGTATGTCTAAACCCAAAGACTTGACGTTCCTCCTCGTGTTAAAAGAGCCAAAAATGCTCAAGAAAAAATGGCTTTATACTGACGTTTACAGCAAGAAATGTTTGTGAATGAGGCATTGTACAAGACAGTTGGTATTTACTTGCTGGAATCCTACATATACTATTGATTAATATCTAACAAAGAAATCACTTGAGAAGGATAAAGTTAAAATAGCAACCAAGGGACATAGTTTGGGTTGCCTTAGCCTGAGCCCGGTCTAGATTTGGGGGCTCACGTGAGCTCATTAACCTCCTGCTCAGGCTCAGACCTGCGCGATAGCAGACCCGTTCTTTTCTGGATCCTGATTAGGATGCAGAGTGTTATCCATCTTGACCATGCAGAAGAGTTCAAAATTGTGTCAAATAAATATTAGTAATTTAATTAAAAGGTCGATAACCGTTATTCCAGGTTTTATTAGACTGTTCATATAACCTGACACAGAGTATGAGGACAAGTAAATAATATTAGACTATCTGAAAATTACTAATGTACAATGCTAACAGGAAGCAGTAAAACCACTTCAGCCCATCCCAGGTCATTGAAGCTGTTCTCCAGGTATAAAATGATAGTCTCAGACTCATTTCTCTACCACTTTCCTCGAAGTAACTTGTTAAATGATGCCATCACCATTAAAGTTCTTTCCAACATCATTAACAAAAATAACATTTTCCCTCACGATTTTCCCCACTCAGGTAAGTTCTGCAGTTTATTTAAATCAATATTATTTACTAGAACCTTTGAGCCTTCTTATAGCCACACTGTTGTGGCCTGGAGAGCATTAGGTAATTGGTTCCAGTCAGAAACCAGAACTCTCAATCAGCTCATCTTATAATTCCTATCATAGTAACATAGAGGCAGCTAGGCGAGTGACTAGGTATATACTAATTTATTAATCAAAACTCTGGACATGTCATTAACAGTCGCGAGCTGAAAAGTAAGATTTAAACTGAGAACAAGAAGGGCAGACAACTGAGAGAAAGTTTGTTTTCTCACACATGAAAAAGACTATTTCCTTGTATATGCCAAGGAAGGCAATATCAGAGGTCAGCCCTCGAGGTCGGTCTTCATTTGACGTTTCTGGTGGTGCCTGCCTGGTGGGCCCCAGCAGGGGACCCTACAGTAGAAACATTTTCCGCAGTAATTCCTAAACCGTCATTCTGACCTCCATGCATTTGCCTATATGTTTTCCAGAAAATTCCTTCATTATGAACGGAGATGTGGTTTTCTAATTTTGGTGTTAACCCTTACAGGATGGGCTATATATAAATTAAAGACACTCCCAGACTGGGCAAACTTTAAGGGTGGCCAATTTAAGAAAAAATACATAAATTAAAAAAGGAAGATATGCAAATGACCATGATGTAAAAAAAAAAGTCCCAAAAATTTTTCTGTACCTTCCACGGGAAGTTGAAAGTGAATATTTCCAACCTTGTGTGTGGTCTCTTTTTCAAGACACGTAAAAATATGCTAATTATACAGTTATACATTTTTTTTTTATAATTTATTTTATTTTATTTTGTAAAATTATAATTACAGCTCACACAAATAAAAACTAAAATCAGTAACAAATTCTGAGTATATTTATTGTAAAAGATTTAAGAGATTTACTAAGATGTGGAGATGCAGTACCTTTTTATGAGGTATACATGTTTTTTCTAGTATTTCTTTGCACTTTACTGTTCAAAATTGCAATTATAGCTGAACTGCTATCATAAAAGATAAGAACTAAAACCAACAGCATTGCCTGGGTATATTTATGAGCAACCCCATATAGACTCCACTTTTCTAACCCTGCCCCGAAGGGCGTGGCCACCCCCTTCCCCCTCCTGATAAGCTCATGGTCCGTACGTGAGGCCTAAAAGGGGCGGGGCAACGCCCCCAACCCCAAAAGGGGGCGTGGCTAGCCCCTCCCCCCTCCTGATAAGCTCATATACGTACATGAGGCCTAAAAGGGGTGTGGCCTCCCAGACCCCAAATAGACTCCACTATTCTGGTGGGCGTGGCCACCCCTGACCCCAAATCGACTCCAGTTGTATTATAAGCTCATGTACGTACATGAGCTCATATTAGGGGGGGCGTGGCCACCCGTGACCCCAAATGGACTCCGCATGTCTTATAAGCTCATGTTCATGAGCACGTACATGAACTAATATATGTACATGAGGTGCAAAAGGGGGTGTTGCCACCCCTGACTCCACTTGTCTTATAAGCTCATGTACGTACATGAGGTCGAAAAAGGGAGTGGGTGCGTGGACACCTGTAACTCTACGGGAATGAAACCACTTTTCTGCACCCCGTGACGTCACGCAACTCTACGGGAATAAAACCACCAATTCAACCCCTGACCTCAAATTGACTCCACTTTTTGGGGGCGTGGCCACCTGTAACTCTACGGGAATAAAACCAACATTTCAACCCCCCGACCCCAACCTGGCTCCACTTTGCCACACCCCCCGTGACGTCAACGTGGAACTCTAACTCTACGGGAATAAAACCACCAATTCAACCCCTGACCTCAAATTGACTCCACTTTTTGGGGGCGTGGCCACCTGTAACTCTACGGGAATAAAACCAACATTTCAACCCCCCGACCCCAACCTGGCTCCACTTTGCCGCACCCCCGTGACGTCACGTAACTCTACGGGAATAAAACCACCAATTCAACCCCTGACCTCAAATTGACTCCACTTTTTGACCTGTAACTCTAAATAAAACCAACATTTCAACCCCCGACCCCAACCTGGCTCCACTTTTTAACTCTACGGGAATAAAACCACCAATTCAACCCCTGACCTCAAATTGACTCCACTTTTTGGGGCGTGGCCACCTGTAACTCTACGGGAATAAAACCAACATTTCAACCCCCCGACCCCAACCTGGCTCCACTTTGCCGCACCCCCGTGACGTCACGTAACTCTACGGGAATAAAACCACCAATTCAACCCCTGACCTCAAATTGACTCCACTTTTTGGGGGCGTGGCCACCTGTAACTCTACGGGAATAAAACCAACATTTCAACCCCCGACCCCAACCTGGCTCCACTTTGCCGCACCCCCCGTGACGTCACGTAACTCTACGGGAATAAAACCACCAATTCAACCCCTGACCTCAAATTGACTCCACCACTTTTCTACCTCCTGTGACGTCACGTAACTCTACGGGAATAAAACCATCCTTCCAACCCCCTACCCCAAATTGACTCCACCTTTCCTACCCCCGTGACGTCACGTAACTCTACGGGAATAAAACCATCCTTCCAACCCCTGACCCCAAATTGACTCCATTCCTAACCCCCGTGACGTCACGTAACTCTACGGGAAACCCTTCATTTGAACCCCCGACCCCAAATCGACTCCACGCTTATGCCCCCGTGACGTCACGTAACTCTACGGGAATAAAACCACCCCACCCCAACCCCAAATAGACTCAGTTCACTGCTTTTTGCGACTCATGTCCCCTTTAATTGTTTTCAACGTAACCGGGACGTTTACCTCCTCCTCATATAAAATCTCTAAATTAATATATGCACATCGCGAATGTAGCCTCTATCTCTCTCTCTTCTCTCTCTCTCTCTCTCTCTCTCTCTCTCTCTCTCTCTCTCTCTCTCAGCCGTTACATTTTGCTTAGATATTCGGAGTATCATGATAAAAGGATATTTGGCGACTGACTTCAACCTCATGTGAGACATATATTTATCAATTTGATATCTCCCCAATAACCGACACACGGATGAAACCTGACCTTATCGCCATATTTGCCAAGCTGACTTCACCCTCACGTGAAATTTTATCTATCATAGAATTTGAGTCATAATCTCCATACACTACACAAGTTTAAAGGCAAACACTTCAATTTGTTTATTTATTAATACCGAGTTTGAAAGAGGTTAAATGAAAAATCAAATGACAGACGGAATTTCAGTTTTGTTTATTTATTAATACCGAGTTTGAAAGAGGTTAAATGAAAAATCAAATGACAGACGGAATTGTTATTTTATATTTGTAACCAATGCTAAATACAGGGAATGAATTAATATTCCATACAAATACATACATTAGAAAAAAACTGTATATACAAACACGAACGCGATAATATACGCATTCGCTTTTCCAAAAACAATACTTCAACGAAACACACGGCTACTAAATATTTTCTAACCTGTTCCTTCACATCACAGCCTCAGTATATGCCACATACATCTACTCCAGCACTTTCCCGACCGTTTATCAAAGACGACGTTTCATCTAACACCTCAAAGCTTTTAAATTTAGCTAACAAGTTTTTCATATATAAATCTTCCACGCACCTTTCCTCCAACAGGGATAAATTCTTTTCATTATAGCCACGCAACATATTTTACCAATTTTGCTCATTTCATCACTGAATGTAGCTAACACAGGTAAATATTGATTCAACCAAGTCGTATTAACACGCCCGCTTTGACCGATGCCAGCGGGAAAGATAACATACTTGACAAAGTCATACGATGATTTAGATAATTCTTCCTTCAATTTCTTGACCGAAGAAAAAAGTGGTTGAATCTCATCTGCTTACTATCTCTGGCCAAACGATCGGCATGATCTTCATCTTTGGAATAAGCCACGCTCTTTTGTGCGTATTCGTTCTCTTCAATGGGGGCGCCGATACCGTATTGTGTTAATAAGGTAGCTATGGTAGGAGATCAACTTCATCGTTGCATTCCCAAGATGTGATATTTTCAGGTCTTTTCACAATGGCGGAACCTTCAATACCCCTATCACGAGGACATGCATATGATGCACCAGTGCGAGAATATCGAAAACCTGCCAACTCGGCATACGGATAAGCACGAATGACGTCTGCCACCACACCGTAATTCCTGCATGTGACACAATTAGTGGCCACTACTAAACACGTGTTCCGCTTCCTGAACATATTTTCGGACAAGTTCCCGAAAACTAACTTGCACGAGGAGGTTGATGAAGCCATGGCGAGAGTCCACGTCTTGATGTGACAATCCTTCAAGAGATAATGAGCTACCCGAGCTCCCTGCCTTTATCACAATCACCGATTACAAACCAGTTGTGACGAAGCATCAAGTCTCTCTCCTCCCAGCCATGATTCACACACACACGAATAAACAAGTCTTATCATTCCCTCACGCCAAAGGTCATCCACACATATGACTCATTTTATCAAAATCAGTATCACTCCCAGCCATGATTCAAGCTCACACGAATAAACAAGTCTTATCATTCCCCATGCCAAAGTCATCCACACATATGACTCATTTTATCAAAATCAGTATCACGTGACTAAACAGCTCCGGCATCATTGTTCCTAAAATGTTAATAAGCCACCCACGCATCCACCATGCTTCTGTTTCGTTTCTTCCTCACAATCGCCATCTTGTTTTTCCCTCCCCCTCCTCCTCCTCCTCCTCCTCCTCCTCCTCCTCCTTTTTCCCCTATTTCGCCACGTTTCGATTTGTTTTTTAATGGCTATATTCCTTAACATCCAATCTTTAACCCCGGCCATTTCTATGAAGTAGTGATAATTCGAAATATTATCAACGTGGGTTTTTTTATTCCCTTGAAATTCTCGAGCTATATCTAAAATATTATAACCTGCGAGTGGATGAGTTAAATCTCCTTCTTCATTCCATTCAACCGTGTTAGAATCTTGTAAGTGCTTAACAAAAGCCGTAACATATGACTTTTGAGGTTCTTTAAAAAATATTGGAATAATACCTGTTAAATCGGGATTGCTTTTTTTGCGAGTCATGTCCCCTTTAATTGTTTTCAACGTAATCGGGGCGTTTACCACCTCCCCTCCAGTCACTGCACCTACACTTTCTATAGGAGGAGGAGGAGGAGGAAGAGGAGGTCCCGTGAGCGATATAGCTGGCACAGACAGTTTTTGGATATTAAGAGGGACGTGTCCGCTACTACTAACAGCTGTCGTATCCAACTTGCCAGTACCCTCCAGGTTATTAATATCACCATCACAAACCTCTTTTCTATTCATTAACCTCTCGTAGGTAATGGCAGGGATAACGTAAAACTCCTTCATTTTTCAATTAAAAGACTTCCTACCAAACTCGCTGCAATAGGCAATAACGCTGATAGAATAGCCCCCTTTACGACTTTTCAGTATATTTTTCTTCTTAGATATGGACGTTGTTTTCAAGGACACAAGATGAATTTCTCGTCTACAATTTCTTAAGTGTTTAATAAACTTCTTATCTTGAGTTAGATTACCACAAAGAAAATTTCTAAAAATTTCCGAGAGCGTAGCCACCAAACCACCGTTTAAGATGGGAATGACTTTACTTCTTTCACTGGGTGATAAACCAGAGATGAATAAAATAAAGTTTTTATTTTTACGTATTAAAGGCTGCTTACGGTTCATATCCGTTCAATTTGAGATTCATCAACCCAGGAATTGAATTGTCTCGGATAACCTTTCCAATGAACGTAATATTGAGTTTTATTATTTTTCTTCCTCCTTCCCAGAATAGTGATATCATACGTTTCTGGTAGATTTGTGGGAATTAATTCTTCACGATAAAATGCACCCTTTATTTCTTCACCCGCTAAATCTTCCAAGAAGTATACGACTGGATTTTGCGATGTATCCACTTTTCGGATTTTAAAAATTTCTAGAGTATTTTGAATTGTGTATCCCCCTAAAAATTGCGTTCCGACGCTCATCGGCAATGCGTACAACGTCTCCAACATTCAAGAGCGAAATGGTGGGAGGATTAACGAGAACAGCCTTTTTATACATACTCGAGAATTGACGTTCAATGTCATCTCTAGCCGTTAATGCGTGAACCTCTTGCGGGTGCGACCCAAACTCCTATGGGGTTGTGGTTGTAACTCTGAACAATGTCACGCAAGACGTTAATGTATTTTAAGGTATTCTTATGTGTGAGATATCTATATATCCGACTTTTAATAGTCCTTATGACTCTTTCAGCTATAGAGGATTTGATTTCTCTCGAATAAACGCTATATAATTTTATATTTTTACTATCTAAATATTCTCTGACATGTTTGTTATAATATTCTCTACCCTCATCACTATTCAAACGTGAAATTCCCGAAAATTCGGTAGATTCGATAACCTTCTTCAAAGCGCGACGCATAGTAACACCATCCTTCTTTTTCAAGGGAACAATTTGTAGATATCTGGAAAACACGTCAATAAAGACCAGCAAATATTTAAACCCATTATTATACCGAGCTAATTTGGACATATCGGCTAAATCGGTGCTCGCTATTACTCGCGGTTTGGGTGACATGATTTTTCTTCTGGGGAATTTTTTTCGAGTGACTTTATGCAGTGTGTAAGACTTTTGTCCACGCAAGAATTCTTTAACATTTTCACGTGTAATTTGGCTATCCAGATTTTTCGCTACCCTGAATAAAGAGTCCACCCCGCTGAAACTACCCACACCCCGTGCATCTCCGTACAAAGTTTTTAGCAGTTTTATCCGTTCTTTATCCATATTGGTAAGCTATTTGATATTCCGTTTCACCCAGAATATTAGTTCGGAGCTGTAACAGTTCAGGTGTTGACGGAGCGAAGTCTACTAACAAATAACCGTAGCGGTTACGTGATAGGGCCTTTTATATATGTCCGAAAAGGCTGAAGCTTTTTGACGGCCGAATAACTGCCGACCTAGAGTTTCAATTTGACTAAAATCACGATTTTTCATTAGAATATAATGTGAACAATTCAGGCTTATACTTCTACTAAACTTGCCCGAATGAAACATATTCTGCGTTATGAATATAACTGAAATAGATGAATGACGTCCCGCTGTGAAGGCGTTAGTGACAAATTTATTATCACTAGCCTCGAGGAAACAATCGTCGAGTATGAATAATAGACCTTTATTAACCTCTGTCTCCCCCTTTTCAGCGTAATCAAAGGGATTTAAAATTTCTTTGGATACTTTAAATTTGGGACCTATTGAGGATGCATTTCGAGGGGGTGTTCAGATACCCCGCAATATAAAATGTATTGGAAACGCGTTTCATAGAGTTCAATGATTTTTGACAAAGGACGGACTTGCCACTGTTACTAAACCCCGCGATGATAATACGAGCGGGATTAGCGAACGGGTCTAACAACTGCCCAGGAAGGGACCTGCCGCAGCCATGATGTTAGCGCGTTCAAGACTAAAGTTGTATACTTTACACGCTCCTTTTATATACAAGCCTTAATAATAATAATTAGGGTGAATGGAAGTTGACGGCAATAATATTTGTTTAATTTCCATAATGAAACATATACAGGTTTTTCCTACAATATCAAAATACAATGTACAGTAAAAATGCAACCTATAATAAAAATACAATTTAATAATTTAAAAATATAAAAAACCAACTGTGTATATGAATATATTATATACAATATAATATATTAAAATATATGAATATAGGATAAAATATATAGTAAAATATACAAACTATGACACCCGGTCAAGGTGTGATACGCCTCCGTTTAACTGGAGGAGAGGGTGAAACCATTTCCTGTCGAGGAGAAGTCAAAGACGCCGAAGAGAGAGAGAATTAACATTGTATATTTTACTATTCTCTCTTCGACGTTTTGAACATCCTTTCACCCGCGGGAAATGATGTGATGGATGTAGGGTCGGAGGAATTCTCGAGGTGCTAGGAGCGGGAGAGATTGCCGCTACTGCTGGCACCGCCACTGCCCTCTCTATCTCCTCCTCCTCCTCCCCCTCCCCCTCCCCCGCCATACCCTCCTCCACCCCAATGTCTGGATGTCCATACGCCAACGATTTATAAGGTGTCACATAATATCTCTTGTCCTCTAAAGGACAGAGAGATACCTTTCGCTGGCTCGTATGACACATCGTACCTCCTACTCTTTGCAAATTGTGCACACGAGTATAAGTAATCTCATTCTTTTCGATTACAGCTCGATACTGGTCATGCGGAATGGTCTTTTGCCGGCACCTTTGTACTCCTTTCAAGGTGTTACTACGACTAGTTTCCGTCAGATACGAATAAACTTTAGGTTTAACGCCGATAAACTCCCTCATGAGTTCAGCTCCCGTTTCAACCTTGACTAACCCTAGTTTCCCCTTACGTGACTCATCATACAATTCGTGAGTTTTGGGGAAATTACTCAAATCCATGTAGGGTTTGAGCACACCCTTCAGTTCTCGATTGAGGTTATCAGTCGCGAGGAAAAGATCAAGCTGTCAGTGTCGGTATAAAGGAGCTGAACTCGGTGTCCATACTGCTTTCGAAGAACGTCGTAATAGAACTGATACACCATATCCTTCGCCATGTCTAGTATACTGAAACCGATATAAATCGGGGATTCAGCCATAACAGACTCTTTGCAATGGTTCACAATGTACCTGTCATTACCCAGTTTTTCCAAAGACTTGTACGTGTGTTTGGATACATTCCTGAGGAGAGAGGCTTCACCGGTGGTGACGACAGTTCGGGTAGAATAATTCAATGAATTTTTAATAGTGACACCGAAAAGACCATTCATTATGATTTTGATGGTGTTCCTCTTGTCCGGATCGGTCTCTTTAGCACGCCTTTCGGCATTCTCCAGAATATATTCCCTCAAATAAAAATCCTGTTTGAATTTGTACACTTTCCTTATTACATCAACTTCGAGACCGAGTCTTATCAATGTTTGTAATAAGGGAAGACAGATCAAGTGATTACGCATGGGTAAATGCGTACCCGTCAACTTAACATTTTTCTTGGGTAGCTTCACCTTGAATTTATTCATTAGGTTTTTACTATAGGGCGATAGATCCTGGTGAGTCACATTCATGTGATGAATGGCGAGAGGGAGATCGTCCGTCTGTAGAGCAACATCCCGTCTAACTGGTTTGGTATCGAGCAGGATGAAATAACCGTATTCACCCTGTGAATCAATGGCGGTAATATCGCTAGCGACAAAACTTTCTAATTCGGCAGGGCAAAGTTCAGTTATTTCACCCAAGGGCATTTTGTATTTACTCATAACTGTGGGATACAAACTGGTGAAATCAACGTATAATATATACGATTGAGGATCACCTACCCTAAAACTGGGATTTAACTCTGGATTATTAGCTACACATTGCCTTCGAACTAGACTACAAAAACCGCCGCGGATGTTTTTACAAATTAATTGATAGAGTTCACCATTCGAAATGAGGGGGAGACGAATTTTAGAGGAATACAGGAAAGCATCGAGCGAGAGAGAGGTAGAAGTCAGGTAACGGGCGGGGTCTAGTCCAAATTGCGCCATGGCAGCCTTCCTCCAAGCTAAATAAACGTCTGCTAATAATCCCACATCCATTAACAAATACAAAATGGTGTAATCTAGAAGATTGGCGCAATTAGCAGCGTTCCAAACCTTGACCACGTGTGCATAGTCCTCGCTGGAAAGGGTTTCCCCTGTAAGTTCCGAATCGAAACACTCTCGAGAAGGGATGCCAGGCTTTCGCAGGATATTGAAACCCGTCACATAATCATAAGGGTAGTACTGTTTACCCGTACCCAAAACTAAATCGAGACAATCCCGAGAATACTGGGTTAACAACTTACGTACGATTTCGAGGAACCTTTCTGTTTGATATGACTCGAGGCGAGACTAGAAAGGGTCCCTCTAATCACGTTGTTGCTATCCACGAATCTCAGATTGCCTGATCTGGCTGAGTAAAATTTACTACCCTCGCGTTTCAGAATTTCAAAATCATGTTGAGCCCCCGCCTCTTTCAAGACCAGGGCGATGTCATATGACAAATTGTGTACGAACACTGTTAAAGTCGGCTCCTTAAATTGAATCTTCAAATTACACTGTTGACACAGTGCACACAGAAAGTTATCCCGTGCCACAGAATGAGCGTGATGTCGCATTTTCGTGACTCCAGCCTTGAATTCGACGTTGCAGCCTTCGCAATGAGTGCTCGCTTCAAACTTACGGGTGGATTCAGGAGTCATATGTAAAGGATACGCACGCATTCGTTCGCGCAATAACGCCCAGTCCCGGTTCATGTTCTGCAAACAATCATCAACGCATTTCTCTCCGTGACTTAGTCTATGGGTACAATATTCCCCGTTCTACCGTCAACGATCACGTAGCAGTAAGCGAAAGCTTTCTGCCGAGATACTATTCTCGGATCGTCCTCTCCGGTCTTCGGTTGAATATTATACGCTTCAAAATCCAGGAAAGCCATGTGTGAGATTGGCTGCAGAGCTTTAACTTTAGTAAACTGTTTAAATTGACCGGGTTCTGGGTATTCGACAGTGGTTCGAGCGGTACAGGCCTGAGTGTGTGCCTCGCGGATGGTGGGACTATTAAACAAAGTCAAACAATTGTAACACATACCACCCGCGTGCTCAGTCCCCCGCCCCTGCTTGAATCCGTGTCGGAACTTCTTCACGAATGCCAACATATCCTTAATCAACGCAACGTGGTCGTCAGTGATTAATAACAACGTGACCAAATGACGGCTTTGGGGTTACCACCTTTCCTCGCCAGATGTACCGTCCAATGTTTTTTCCGCTGTTTCCCATGCCTAATTCACATAATTTATACAGATATATGTTGAGGTTATTCCCCTTTTCTAATGTTTTGAAAGAGTCATGGGTCAACGGCATATCTGGCGAGTGTTTGATATTAAATTGCCCCCTCCCCATCCTCCTCATTAAGACACGAGGGAGGTTGTTAATACGTGTGGGAGGGTTATCCCGGAGTACAACGTAAGCTTCTAATGCTGTAATAACACAGTTGTACCCGGACTGAATATTGATAACCTGATCACTACCACGGACTCCCTTGGGATACGCCTTGAAGTTATTAATATTCACTAACTCACGCCGCGTGATATGAAGTTCAACCCTGTCCAGCGAGGTCATACACCAACCCGAACCCTCAGTACGGTTGAGTCTTTCTTCCAAGTTATTAGCTATAAACTCAATAGCCTCCTCCAGGGAGTCATAGATCGAGTCAATCGTAGTGAGGATAGGCGGGGTACATAAATAAAAAGCATTTTTTTCATTCATGTCGCCTAGCATCCTCACACTGGTGATAATAACACACAAGTAGAGCATAGCCGAGCGAATACCTCTTTCAAGGAAGTTACTGAGCACATCTTCGCGTAATCGGGCTATGCTACTACTTAGCTTCATTGCCACGTCAATGTGTGACCCTACCGCAGCCGCATAATGAATGGTACTCACTACCTTGTTACCCTCCGTTCTTTCCCTCGCGAGTGCAGATCCCCCTCCACCAATGCGTGACGCTTCATTATTATTACTCCCCATCAAATCTTCATCTAATGGGAAGTCTTCAGCGAAGGGATCTGTAAAGATCGTGTTAATTAGCACCGGAGTGAACGTGTATTATAATAATAATAATAATAATAATAATAATAATAATAATAATAATAATAATAATAATAATAATAATAACTGCAAAAACAACAATGATAATATAATAATAATAATAATATTTTACCTGGATCGGAGTGTGGTGAGGATGATTCATCATGGCGGCTAGAGGCTTGGACATCTTCTTTAATGACGTGGCAATCTGTGAGATAACAAATTCATGAATACTGCATGACATATCATGAACGTGGAGGTTTTTATGTATAACATGAACGTGGAGGTTTTTATGTACACATATTATTTATAAACCCGATGCCCATTGTTAGTCATACAGTCTACATTCAACATGTGTAGCGATCACATCATATACGTGAATAGCAAAGCATGTATAAGTACATTTCAGAAAACCGGGCGTGTAAATTTACCAATAGGTTAGCTGCCCCAATATCATTACCGAAAGAAGTGGAATATGAAGTGGGCCTAGTGGGAGTCATTCTCCCGAAATTATATTACGCTATTAAACCAGAAGACATTGATTTTACTATTCAATTTAACGTGATCTATAACGAGTCAGTTGGGAAACGCGTTTATACTTATATTTATAAGTCCATTTCGGGTTTGTTGGGTGGTGATATGAATGTCATGACTAGAGCGTTTAATACGGAAATTATTGAACAATTATCTGGATTTTACGGTGAGCATATTCGCGGAGCTATCCGCAGGGACGGTTTATTCTCATGGAATGATGACACGAAGGTAATGAGCATTCCACATGTCGATGCAGGAGTGGCCAAAGTTGACATGATTGATTCAATTACGATTAAACTCAGTGCTAAAGCAGCTAATATGTTTGGTTTCAATGAAAAAGTCAGGTATTTAATATACAGTTCGGGTGCGTTGAGACCTCACCGCGGTAGAAATATATTCCATCAAGGCGTTGAATACGTTTACCTGTATTCGGGTATCGTTCAACCTACCATCTTGGGTGATAAAATGGTTAATCTCTTAGACTGTTTCACGTTAGGATGTGCATGTGGTAAAGGTCCGCATAATGCCATTTATAAACCTTTAAATACCATTGACGTATTGGATTACATTACCATCGATGTCTCGGATCAGAACGGTGAAGAAATAATGTTTACTGAAAATGGGGTTGTATCATGCAGTCTGCATATAAGACCTAGATAAAACGCTATCGAACTTTTCTTATAAATACCATTCGTGACATATACCCATCGTAGTATTTAACCGACATGGCTGGTGAACACACCATATATTTGAGCAGTCTCGGCTGTTTAGACACGTATACCAAAAATACACCTTCGAAATTTGCCAATAGATTACCTACACCTATATTATTACCTAATGGGGTTGAATATGAAGTAGGTTTAGCTTCGATCATGTTCCCGGGGAGTTATTACGCTATATTATCCAAAGATGATTTATTCACTCTCGAATTTATTACAGAGCGTCATAAACGTGATAGGCATACATATTTGTACAGACCGAGAATAGCGATGTTAGCGGGGATATGAAAAGACTCGTGAGAGCTCTTAATAAGGACGTGCATGATTATTTGAAAGTTTATTACGGTGATAATTTCATAAATTATTTTAATAGTAACGGTATATTTCATTGGGATGAAGATTTAAGGAGAATTACTATGCCACGTATCAAGAGAGAGAGAAACTGAGACCGGGGACGTTAAAAGTATATACGTAAAATTTAGTGGAAAAGCCGCGAAATTATTAGGTTTTCATATTAATACTGGTTATGAAATATATGGTGGGCGTGAATTGAATGAACACGTTTCCCTTGATTCTCTACCTGATAATTGTGGGGTAGATTATATATATGTGTATACGGATATAGTTCAACCGACGATTTTTGGTGGGAGACTAGTCAATATATTGGACTGTTTTACTTTAGCAAGTGGTAGAGGAAAAGGAATACATAATACAGTCTACAAATTGTTGAACACGAACATCTTGGATCAGATTTCTATTCTTATCACGGATCAAAATGGACACCTTTTACATTTCGCTAAAGACTCAAGCGTTACTTGCCTGCTCCGTATAAAACCTAGAGGAAAATTAGATGAATAGGTACGTATATAATTCGATGTTCACCCTTGGCATTCCTTATTCGTGATCGTAACACCCTCGAGTCAACTAGAACGTGTGAATCAAGCTCCACTTAAATTGTTTGGGAATAGTATAAACAGTAAAATGAGAGTGTTATTCGCGCCTCCTTCAGAGGCGGAATTTAAAAACTATTTTTATCAGACCCTTTATTAAGGAGAGGGGCGGGGTTTGAGGATATTTCCGTTTTCTATCCCGGTCGCAGGAGGGGAAGTGGTATTTTTCTACTATAAGTGGTATTGCACGTAAAGTACTTCCTTTTCTATTTAATGCCGCGAAACCTTCAGTTAATGAATTCGGTAGATCTGTGTTATCTGATATGGTAAACAACGGTTTACCTTTAAAAGAATCCTTAAAACGAAATGGTATAAGAGCCCTCAAAACTACTGGACAACGAATTTTAAGCGGTACTGGAAGGAGAAGAAGAAGAACGAGACGGAGGAAAACGGTGAAACGTTTAGTTAGACGGTCGAGTGTGGGAGGAAAGAAAAAACGTAGGAAGAGGAAGGATACACGCGTTAAATCTAGAAGTACATATAATAAGGACGTGTACGATCTTTTGTAACTCATTCATCAATTGACATTCGGCGGGTACGCACTCGTTCTACCCTTCATCTCAAATTATATAAACACAAAATATGGCTAGCGTAGTTCCTAACATACCCGGAACTGGTAATCAAGTTCCTGTTTCATCGTATATTGCGGGTATATCTGAATTGTTCCCGAATGTTAATAGACGGAGAATTATTGAAACTTCAATTAATTCAAAGGAAAGACTGGATTTTACACCTTGCAATATTTCCGTAAATCAAATTCTAACTGATAAATATATAGAATTTCGCATTAATGGGGTGGCAGGTTCTTTCTTAGATTTGTCAAGTATAGCTTTAGAATTATATATCACAATAGATAGGGCCGGCGCGCAATTAGCAGATGATGATCACGTGTCTGTCGTTAATGGTCTAAGTAATACATTATTTAAATCCGCTTCTGTTTTCTTGAATGAAAAGTTGGTGGAATCCTGTCCTGTATTTAACTATCAATCATATATCAAAATGCTGAAAATGATAAAGCCCTCGGCATTACCTACCACCGGTCGGGCGGGATTTTTATATGATGACTATCATGTAACACACGGGGTAACTCGACAATTTACTGCCAATACCTTCGGTCAAACCAGCAGGTGGGAGACGAAAGTTATGGGCGACATTAAAACGCGGGGCGTGCATACATATTTTCCACTTCTTTTGGATATAGCGACTATAGACATGTATTTACTGGATTCGATTGACTTGAGGCTTAGGCTCGAATTAGCAAATAATAACTGGGTTATGGGTGCCCACACAGACGGACATTTAAATGTGATAAATATAGAAAAGGTTAAATTATGGATCGATAGAGTTACCCCACATTATAACGCAATGTCGGCTTTAAATGAGGCGATAGCAGTTAATCCTATACAATATATATTTGATAAGACTTTATACAAGACATACGTTATTGGGCAAAATGAAAATTCGATTTTAATTGATCAACCTTTTAACAGTTGTATACCTGAAAAAATCACATTGGCCATGATTGATATGGAAACATTTTCAGGTGATTACGCAGCCAATAGCCTATATTTTCAATCTTTCGATTTAAATAATATACATATTACCGTTAATGGGAATACTGTATATAATATTCAATGCAGTTTCCTAATACCATCATGCAATTATATCACGAGACGCAGAAAAGTATAGGGGTGGCGGTGATAATCTGATCACTTATGATAGTTTTAAAAATGGTAGAGCTATTTACTGCTTTAATTTTGTGGTGGAAGATGTTGAAGATTCCATGCCAGTGGAAATTTCGGCAAACCTGCGAATATCGATCAGGCTGGGTACGGCTACACCTAACCCTTGCATTATTTTACTTTTCGGGGATACCAAGGGTATTTTAACGGTGGATGCGGATAGAGTTATTCAGTGTGATGTTAGGGGTTAAATAGAATGGATACAAAAGAAATTGAAATAAGTTTAAAAGGTTCACTCGGTGACCGGGTTAAATATTTAGGTGTGTTCGCTTCGGATGAAGTAGGATTATTGACATTGCCAGAAAATAGAATCAAACCTTTAGTTTTTATATCTAATACATTATCTTCGTCTACTGATATTAATATTGTCGGTCATTGGGTATGTTTTTACGTGGAAAAATCACCTAGAAATATAATCTTCTTTTTGATAGTTACGGTATAAATCCTAAAGTTTATTCGAATGACTTCTCTAAATTTATATATGCACATCCCAAATATAGCCTCTATCGACTAATAAAACAAATACAACCCGATAAATCGTACAAATGCGGTCTTTACGTTAGTTTTTTGTTCATTGCGTGAGTCACCGAGGTGTGAAAACAGTATTATCCTTAATACAAAATGTATTCTCATTCACTCGTTTGAGAGGCAATGATAAATGGATAACGGGATATTATTTTAAATATTTGAAAAAGTTTAAATGTTCACATTGGAGGTCGGGGGTCAAACGTGCTATTACACACAGGAATGTCTCCGCATCTTAAACAACTAAGGTAAATGCATATTTTTCTTTGATTTTTATATTACCCCATTTACATTCTGTTAAGGATATATTCTATATATGTATCATACACCGTGAATCACATAACTATTTTTACTTATTTCAGGATGAGCTGTGAGAATCATTCACCCGTGAACGTCGGTGATAAAATGCTAAGACGTCTTAGTCGTTTCCTCTTAAACGCTTTTCGGAATATTCGCCTTATCATAAGGATACACGTGGACGTTATATTGGGATGTGTGCTGAGACAGTCTGACGGTGATTAGTGTATTGAATTTGTACACTGTCTTTTATGTGGTCAATAAATCCTTATGAATAATCATATACGTGTTTTTTTTACTATGCCCACAATCCATTTGAAATCAAAAACAGGAAAACGGAGAAAAAAGAGTGCGTGTTTCTATGGAATCAAGAACTGTTATTAAATAAATATATAACACATCGGTTTTACATACCTTCACCGGGTTGCTCGTTTCCTTCAGTAGTGGGTGGTGGCGGAGTTGGTGGGGGTTGCACTGCTGTGGGCTGTCAGCGGGGTTGTTGCATCTCCTGCTACTTCTTCTTCTGCTCCTGCTTCATGGTCATGACCTGTTTTCACCTTCCTAATAAATGTGTTGGGGGCTCCAGCACCATAGTAGTAATGGTGTCTGACCTGAGTGGCTACTTCGTCAGCTGACAGTTCGCTACTGGAGTTATTTCCCATATCTGAAAGAGAGAAATAATGACTGTTTTATATATTCTGTTTCTTTCAACGGGTACATTATTTCATATGAATATCTATTCCGTATACAGATGAATCTTATTGCTGTTTTTAATATTTACTATATGTTCGAGTAAATGGAAAGTGTTTTATATGCTACTTACTGAATAGTGACGGGGGAATGACGTTCCGGTCAAGAGAAATACTTGATGCACTTACTCTTATAAACTTTGGGCATGGAATAACGTCAATTTCCCTTGTCGGCTGTATTTATGGTGTTCAGTCAGAAAGTAATAATCAGGTGTGACATACGGTGTTTCGTTGAAGTATTGTATTCCAAAGATGTAGATCACACCGATCTGTGTGGATGACCTTTGGCGTGAGGGAATGATAAGACTTGTTTATTCGTGTGTGTGTGAATCATGGCTGGGAGGGAGAGACTTGATGCTTCGTCACAACTGGTTTGTAATCGGTGATTGTGATAAAGGCAGGGAGCTCGGGTAGCTCATTATCTCTTGAAGGATTGTCACATCAAGACGTGGACTCTCGCCATGGCTTCATCAACCTCCTCGTGCAAGTTAGTTTTCGGGAACTTGTCCGAAAATATGTTCAGGAAGCGGAACACGTGTTTAGTAGTGGCCACTAATTGTGTCACATGCAGGAATTACGGTGTGGTGGCAGACGTCATTCGTGCTTATCCGTATGCCGAGTTGGCAGGTTTTCGATATTCTCGCACTGGTGCATCATATGCATGTCCTCGTGATAGGGGTATTGAAGGTTCCGCCATTGTGAAAAGACCTGAAAATATCACATCTTGGGAATGCAACGATGAAGTTGATCTCCCTACCATAGCTACCTTATTAACACAATACGGTATCGGCGCCCCCATTGAAGAGAACGAATACGCACAAAAGAGCGTGGCTTATTCCAAAGATGAAGATCATGCCGATCGTTTGGCCAGAGATAGTAAGCAGATGAGATTCAACCACTTTTTTCTTCGGTCAAGAAATTGAAGGAAGAATTATCTAAATCATCGTATGACTATGTCAAGTATGTTATCTTTCCCGCTGGCATCGGTCAAAGCGGGCGTGTTAATACGACTTGGTTGAATCAATATTTACCTGTGTTAGCTACATTCAGTGATGAAATGAGCAAAATTGGTAAAATATGTTGCGTGGCTATAATGAAAAGAATTTATCCCTGTTGGAGGAAAGGTGCGTGGAAGATTTATATATGAAAAACTTGTTAGCTAAATTTAAAAGCTTTGAGGTGTTAGATGAAACGTCGTCTTTGATAAACGGTCGGGAAAGTGCTGGAGTAGATGTATGTGGCATATACTGAGGCTGTGATGTGAAGGAACAGGTTAGAAAATATTTAGTAGCCGTGTGTTTCGTTGAAGTATTGTTTTTGGAAAAGCGAATGCGTATATTATCGCGTTCGTGTTTGTATATACAGTTTTTTTCTAATGTATGTATTTGTATGGAATATTAATTCATTCCCTGTATTTAGCATTGGTTACAAATATAAAATAACAATTCCGTCTGTCATTTGATTTTTCATTTAACCTCTTTCAAACTCGGTATTAATAAATAAACAAAACTGAAATTCCGTCTGTCATTTGATTTTTCATTTAACCTCTTTCAAACTCGGTATTAATAAATAAACAAATTGAAGTGTTTGCCTTTAAACTTGTGTAGTGTATGGAGATTATGACTCAAATTCTATGATAGATAAAATTTCACGTGAGGGTGAAGTCAGCTTGGCAAATATGGCGATAAGGTCAGGTTTCATCCGTGTGTCGGTTATTGGGGAGATATCAAATTGATAAATATATGTCTCACATGAGGTTGAAGTCAGTCGCCAAATATCCTTTTATCATGATACTCCGAATATCTAAGCAAAATGTAACGGCTGAGAGAGAGAGAGAGAGAGAGAGAGAGAGAGAGAGAGAGAGAGAGAGAGAGAGAGAGAGAGAGAGAGAGAGAGAGAGAGGCTACATTCGCGATGTGCATATATTAATTTAGAGATTTTATATGAGGAGGAGGAAACGTAAACCCGGTTACGTTGAAAACAATTAAAGGGGACATGAGTCGCAAAAAGCAGTGAACTGAGTCTATTTGGGGTTGGGGTGGGGTGGTTTTATTCCCGTAGAGTTACGTGACGTCACGGGGGCATAAGCGTGGAGTCGATTTGGGGTCGGGGTTCAAATGAAGGGTTTCCCGTAGAGTTACGTGACGTGACGTCACGGGGTTAGGAATGGAGTCAATTTGGGGTCAGGGGTTGGAAGGATGGTTTTATTCCCGTAGAGTTACGTGACGTCACGGGGGTAGGAAAGGTGGAGTCAATTTGGGGTAGGGGTTGGAAGGATGGTTTTATTCCCGTAGAGTTACGTGACGTCACAGGAGGTAGAAAAGTGGTGGAGTCAATTTGAGGTCAGGGGTTGAATTGGTGGTTTTATTCCCGTAGAGTTACGTGACGTCACGGGGTGCGGCAAAGTGGAGCCAGGTTGGGGTCGGGGTTGAAATGTTGGTTTTATTCCCGTAGAGTTACAGGTGGCCACGCCCCAAAAAGTGGAGTCAATTTGAGGTCAGGGGTTGAATTGGTGGTTTTATTCCCGTAGAGTTACGTGACGTCACGGGGTGCGGCAAAGTGGAGCCAGGTTGGGGTCGGGGTTGAAATGTTGGTTTTATTCCCGTAGAGTTACAGGTGGCCACGCCCCAAAAAGTGGAGTCAATTTGAGGTCAGGGGTTGAATTGGTGGTTTTATTCCCGTAGAGTTACGTGACGTCACGGGGGTGCGGCAAAGTGGAGCCAGGTTGGGGTCGGGGTTGAAATGTTGGTTTTATTCCCGTAGAGTTACAGGTGGCCACGCCCCAAAAAGTGGAGTCAATTTGAGGTCAGGGGTTGAATTGGTGGTTTTATTCCCGTAGAGTTACGTGACGTCACGGGGTGTGCAAAAGTGGAGCCAGGTTGGGGTCGGGGTTGAAATGTTGGTTTTATTCCCGTAGAGTTACAGGTGGCCACGCCCCAAAAAGTGGAGTCAATTTGAGGTCAGGGGTTGAATTGGTGGTTTTATTCCCGTAGAGTTGCGTTGACGTCACGGGGTGTGGCAAAAAGTGGAGCCAGGTTGGGGTCGGGGGTTGAAATGTTGGTTTTATTCCCGTAGAGTTACAGGTGGCCACGCCCCAAAAAAAAAGTGGAGTCAATTTGAGGTCAGGGGTTGAATTGGTGGTTTTATTCCCGTAGAGTTGCGTGACGTCACGGGGGGTGCAGAAAAGTGGTTTCATTCCCGTAGAGTTACAGGTGTCCACGCACCCACTCCCTTTTTCGACCTCATGTACGTACATGAGCTTATAAGACAAGTGGAGTCAGGGGTGGCAACACCCCCTTTTGCACCTCATGTACATATATTAGTTCATGTACGTACATGAGCTTATAAGACATGCAGAGTCCATTTGGGGTCACGGGTGGCCACGCCCCCCTAATATGAGCTCATGTACGTACATGAGCTTATAATACAACTGGAGTCGATTTGGGGTCAGGGGTGGCCACGCCCACCAGAATAGTGGAGTCTATTTGGGGTCTGGGGAGGCCACACCCCCTTTTTAGGCCTCATGTACGTATATGAGCTTATCAGGAGGGGGGAGGGGCTAGCCACGCCCCCTTTTGGGGTTGGGGGCGTTGCCCGCCCCTTTTTAGGCCTCACGTGCGTACATGAGCTTATCAGGAGGGGGAAGGGGGGGGCCACGCCCCCTTCGGCTGGGTGGTCTTCCCGCCAAAGGATCTTATTCTATAAAAAAGGGGTTAGAAAAGTGGAGTCTATATGCCAGATTGTTCTTTCGCCTGGCATCGAATTTTTCTCTCCTGTCTGGACTTTGGCTTGATTTGGACTCACCATGGATAGTTTGGATAAAAAGATGCCCCCTTTGGATAGCACAACTGCCTCAACCTCGGCTACAGCTGCTGCGAGCGAGACTGCTACTGCTGGAGATGCTGCAACCCACCGATCATGCACAGCTTGCAAATGGAGGATGAGTACCCTCAAACATAACAGACATTCAGTTAATATAGCATATAGGAAGATGCAATGTAGCTTAACATTGAGATGTGACGAATGTGGTCATGGTCAAAAGATCTGATGGAGGATTATGTTAAACATAGAAAAGAAAATCTCTAGCTTCCAAGAGCAAACGTAAGGAACCAGCTGTAGAAACTCAGAGTCTAGACAAAGAAGCTTTAGAATTGGAGTTATTTAGGAGGTTAGAGGATAAATTATCAGCCAGCATGACAAATTTATTTTCTAGTTTCATGACAAAGTTATCTGAATTCATAGAGCAAAATATGGGTGCTAGGGAAATAGAAACAGTGCTAGGGAAACAGAAACTAACCATTCTTTTTCAGCTCCCCTGCCTGTTTCAGAACCAGCCCTAACAGGTGCCGGGGGTCATGAGAACCGCAAGCCTTGAAGGTAGGATCTGCCAGCCCCCCAGCCACAGAGCAGGCAGTGTTAGCAGCAGTTTTCCCCCTTTCTTTGGATAGTGTAAGTTCAGAGGTAAATTTAGATATAGGATTGATGCAGACGAATAGGGATAGTGAGGTAGCAAAGAGTGTAGGAGAGAAGTTGAAGGTGCAGTCTTCTTTGGGGGCAGGTGCAATTAAGGTTCCAGGATCCTTGTTAGATCCAGCAGCTGTTCTATTTCCAGCTGCAGTCTCCTTGCAACAAAATGTTGCTAAACCTGTTGGGGAGGATTTAGATTTAGTTGTGAGTTTGTCAGGTTCGGGAAGGTTGGAGGATTTCCCTTCCTCATCGAGAGTTCCTTTTCCTTCTGGGGAAAAACTTTCGTCGGTTGGCGATGGTAATTCATTTGATAGGACATTAAATGTAGCAGAATATAATGCTAATTTATTGGGTCTTTCCAAAGAGTATACGTCATTGGTCAGACAGAGTTTTAATATAGGGTTTTCGAATATCCATGATCATGTAATGAAGAATTTTCCAGAATTCACAAATGATGTATTACAAGATTATCAAGGGCGACTGGAGTCTGTATATTTTCTTTCTCTAAAACCTATGGCCTCTTCTGTAACCTCAGATTTTTCCCTATCCTCTACTGCTTCCAAACCTTCTTCTCCTGCTCTTTCTCAACCTTCCCTTTCAGGCCACCTTTCAGGGAACATTTCGGGTGCTTTGTTAGTTCATCCGGCATCTATGCCATTAGCGGTTTGTCTTCGGTGCCATCTGTGGTGAATCTCGTACCTTCTCAGGCTTCCGACCTAGTTGCTGCGGCAGTTGGTGGCTAGCCTGCCTCAGCATTTAATGTTGCGGTACCGATAGTTTCCGCAATTGCCCCGGTACCTAAGCTCCCTGGTGTTTCATCTTCTCCTGTTTCTTTGGGTTCAGTACCTCGTAATCTTCCCTTTGAAACCCTTTCAAGTTCAGGGGCAGTTGGGACGTTCTCTACTTGCCCAACATCGTCGGCAGGAGCACCGGTGGTGACTCCGAGTGTGGCATCTTCCTTTGGTTTCTCCTTTTTCAACTTTTCCGACAGGTTCCTCTGTCCCTCCGGCTAAGGCGGTCTATGTAGGTTTGAGTTTGATTTCGGGTCATCAGGGACCCTTTCCCTCTTCTTCTTTAAGTAGGGAACCTTCTGTTCCAGATTCCCAGTCTCACGCAACTCTGCTACATCCGGGTTTGCATGGTGCCGGTGTTGCGGTCTCTCCGCTCTCTGGAGTGGGCATTGTTCACCCAGGTGTGACTGACCCAGGTGTTGCGTCGTCATCTCTGGAGGGTGCGGGGTTTGCGCAACCTATTTCAGTGACTCCCAATATGTTCGGGACTGATTCGTCAGGGGTCCGTCTTGTGCATCCGGGTGTGTTGTATTCCGGATCATCAGGTTCGTTTGCTAGGGGTCAGTCTGTCTCATTTCCGGTTTCGGCTCAGTCGGACCAATTCAACAAAGACTTTTCCTGTGAAGAGGAGGATTAGATACTGGAGGCTAGTTTTTCTCCAGCCAATGAGTCTGAGTACAGATGGATGCTGGACTTTATCCACTCGCTGTACTCACAGTCCAAGGCTCTGGAGGAGCCGATACAGCATAACCAAGCTATGTTCGAGTCGCTTTATGCAACAAAACCAGTGGCAGCACAACCACCAAAGAATCTAGTCTGGTTTGGCAGGGTCGAGCAGGCTTTGAGAGGGGCGGACAATAGGTTGGCATCCTTGATAGGATCGGGTAAACAGGATTCAGCCTTGCTTCCTATTCAAAAGGGCTTTTATAGGGTCACGGGTAACCATTCTGCAGGTGTTAGGGTGCCGCTGAACGAGTTGGCAGAGGCTCTTCTATCTCGGGTTCCATCATCGAACCGTCTAGTATCTGTTTCGGCCAGGAAAGCCAGCATCTTGGAAGACACTTTCTGCAACCAGTCGGAGGCGTTATCACACACTAAGTGGATGCTATCCGGTCTGATGGGGCTTCTCAAACAGGATGGTTATACTCCATCAGACCTGACTCTTTTCAACAACCTCATCACGTTGGTTCCCATGGGGCTTGCACACCAGGCAAATGTTTCTGCAGGATGTACTACGTTCTTCGGGAAGAAGAGGAGGGACTTCTATCTAAAGTTCTAAACCATCTGCCTTCTCATTTTCCTGATATTCACAAGAGGTCACTGCTGAGGGCTCCATTGGCTCTCAGCAGCAGTTTGTTTAGAGAGGAAGACGTTTCAGCGATGGTCAACTTTGTGTCGTCTACCTCGGCAGTGGAGTCACAGCAGGCCATGATCAGGGTTGCAGAGCAGAGTGCCAGATCTCCGAAGGGGTCTAGAATGTCTCCTCTTTCGAAGTGCTCTCACTCCAAGTCTCCGGGAAGTTCTCCTAAGAAAGTACACTTTTCATCCAAGCTTCCCAGCTCTGCCTCGGATCCGAAACCTTCCAATTGTAGTAAGGATTTCTGGAGATAGGAGACATTCCCTTCACCTGCACCTGTAGGAGGTTGCCTTGCCCCTTTCTGGGACATCTGGAAGGAGTGGGGAGCAGAGAGTTGGGTAGTGGAGGTCTTAAGGAAGGGTTACAGAGTCCCCTTTCACTCTTGTCCTCCGCTATCCAACTCGCCAGTGCATGTTCCCAATTACTCCCCTTCTTTCATCAGGGGGTTAGCTTTGGTGGCAGAGATCCGAGCCCTTTTAGAGAAGGGAGCCTTAGAGCCCGCTCCCCCTTCTCTGGGGTTTTAAAGCCAGATTTTCGTGGCCCCCAAAGCGAGAGGATCTTGGAGACCTATCATACATCTCAGGTCTCAACAAGTTTGTAGCCTCGACAAAGTTTCATATGGAAACTTCCCAGTCGGTGCTGCGGTCGGTCCAGAGGGAAGGTTGGATGATTTCAGTGGACCTCAAGGACGCATATCTCCAGGTTCCGATTCATCAGGAATCTCAGAAGTTCCTTCGTTTCTCAGGTCCAACTGGAACATGTCAGTTTAAAGTCCTCTGCTTCGGTCTGACCGCAGCACCTCAGGTATTCACGAGGGTGATGTCTCCTGTTTCGAGTTCTTCATTGGAGGGGTGGGTAGAGCTCTCGGCTAGCACGCTGTTGGCCCAGCGTTCGACTCTCCGATCGGCCAGTGAAGAATAAGAGGAATTTATTTCTGGTGATAGAAATTCATTTCTCCTCATAATGTGGTTCGGATTCCACAATAAGCTGTAGGGCCCGTTGCTAGGTAACCAGTTGGCTCTTAGCCACGTAAAATAAATCTAATCCTTCGTCTTCTGTTTGGACATCATGCATCGTCGGGGCTTCCGAATGAGAAGACACCTCGACAACTGGCTGGTTCAAGCTTTGTCGAAAGGCGAGGCTCTACAGGCAAGGGATTTTCTTTTGAACGTATGCCTGAAGTTAGGAATAAGAATCAATTTCAACAAGAGTTCTCTGTTTCCAACTCAAGTAAAGACGAACCTGGGAATGACGATTCAGATGCATCTTTTGAGGGCTTTCCCGACAGAGAAGCGGGTTCTGGCGATTTTAAGCCAGCTGGAAACTTTTGTGTCAAACAGACTTCAACCTGTGAGCTTATGGAAAAGCCTGCTGGGCCGGATGGTCTCCCTACCCCTCCTTGTTCCAGGATCTCGTCTCCGGATGCGGTCTCTGCAAGTGTTTCTCAGGAATCACTGGGACTGTCGAGAAGAGAACACGTCAATAATCTGGGACAATTCTTGCCTGAAGGACCCTCGGTGGTGGTCAGAAGAACATCATCTGACCACCGGCGTAAGATTGGACTCCCCCCTTCCAGACGTACATCTGTACACAGATGCCTCAGATCAGGGTTGGGGTGCAACCCTGGAGGAATCTCAGGCTCAGGGCCTTTGGAGGGATCTGGATCGGGAGGAGTCCATAAATTACAGAGGATTAAGAGCAGTCGAGGAGGCTCTTAAGTTGCTTTGCAGAACAGGTAAGCAACAAGACCATAGCGTTGTTCTGTGACAAAGTTACAGCAGTATCGTATCTCAAAAAGGAGGGGGGAACAAGATCACAGGTGTTGAACAATGTAGCACAGAGAGTTCTCTACTGGTGCAAAGAACACACAGTTTCGCTCATTCCCCAATTCGTGTTGGGAAAGCTCAATGTCTTGGCGGATGCTCTGAGTCGGTCACAGGAAGTTCTCGGAGGGGAATGGACAGTGTAAGACGAGGTGCAACTGCTGCTCAAGAAATGGCCAGCGATGGTAGACCTATTCGCCACCAGGATGAACCATCACCTTCCAGTCTACTTCTCCCCAGTAGCAGATCCCATGTCCTGCAGGACAGATGCAATGTTGCACTCATGGGACAACTTTCAAGTTTATGCATTTCCTCCCTTCAGGGTGATACAGGAAGTCTTAGCAAAACTCAGGAACTGCAAGAACACTCAAATGACCTCGCTGTGGCCATTCTGGCCCCAGAGACCTTGGTTTCCGGACCTCCTGGACCTGTTGATGGAAGTTCTCGTATTCCTCCCAGTGAGGAGAGATTTACTCAAACAGCCACACTTCCACTACTTCCACCAAACCTCTGTATGCTGAAGCTAGCTGCATGGAGACTGTCCAGCGAACAGCCCATCATGCGGGACCCTCTAAAGCAGTGGCTAGACAACTGTCTCTCTGCTTGAGTTCAACCAGGAAGTTATACTAGGCCAGGTGGGCAATGTATCATGGATAGTGCCGAAAACGAGGGCACTGTATTTCGCGCCTGTCAGTTGCGAAAGTAGCAGACTTCCTGCTATTTTTAAGGAGAGACAAGAGACTTTATTATTCTACAACTGCTGGGTACAGGTCAGTGCTGAGCAGTATGTTCCACTTTCACCTTCCAGAACTCTCAACCAGCAAGATTCTTCATGATCTGTTAAGATCTTTTAAAATAGAGCACCCAATTTTTCCGCTTCGGACCCCCTCGTGGGATTTAGTGGTGATGTTGAATTTCTTAAGATCGGCAGCCTTCGAACATTTAGAGTCTCTGCCCCTAAGGCAATTAACTAAGAAAGTTCTATTTTTAATTGCGCTGGCTACGGCCAAGAGAATCGGAGAAATTCGGGCGGTATTCAGGACAGTCTCCTTCTCGGGAAAAGATATTTTTCTTTCATACCCACCGGAATCCGTGGCAAAGTCCGAATCTGAAACGAATCCTTTGCCAAGGGCATTCAAGGCACCATCCTTAGAAGACTCTGTAGGAGGCGACATTTCTGAGATGCTATTATGTCCAGTTTGGGCTTTAAAAGCTCTGTCTATCTCAGATCGAGAAACTTTTGCCTCATCCGAGAACATTATTCATTTCTCCTAAATGCCCTTCGCATTCGATCTCCAAGAACACAATCAGTTTCTTTCTTTGGGAGGTTGTCCAGCAAATGTCGGAAGGGTCTTCATCAACTTCAGAACCTTCGACTTTGTTTGGGCATCCGAGGGCGCATAGTATTAGAGGAATGGCGACATCTTTGGCCTTCCTTAGAAATTATTCAGTGTTGGCGATTTTAGAAGTGGCCACTTGGAAGTCAGTGTCGGTCTTCACTACCTTTTACCTCCGTGACATCCAATTTTCGTTGGAGAAGGGTTACTCGCTGGGTCCTTTCGTGGTGGCCAACACAATCTTGTAAATGCATGATAAGGTCGGGGTGGGGGGGAAGTTAGGTATTCAAGCTAGTCTAGGAATTTGGAATTCTCCATTGATCAGGATCCATAAGGGGAGCATTAGGCAGGACATTAGCATGATGAAAATAGGCTGAGCCAGGTTGATAGGATCTTTTCTCCAAAACCCCCCTTCTGCACAGATGTTGGATGCAACATACGGCGAAGAACCCGAAGAGACTGCACATTCAACTTCTCCTCCATACATGCGAGGCTATAATAGCCAAATGGGAGGTTCATCGTACCCCTCCATACATGAGAGTACTTTGATTATCCACATGGGAGGTTCATCGTACCCCTCCATACATGAGAGTGCTTTGATTAGCCACATGGGAGGTTTGTCGTTCTCTGCTACTCATGGGAGGCTGTGATTAGCCACATGGTAGGTTGGTTTTTTGCTACTCTCTATCCATGAGGAGGTTTGAATACCACATGAGAGGTAGCTCTACTCAGACAGTACAGAGACTTGAGACCAACGTCTAGGGTACTCTCTCTACAGGCATCCTCTCCTGCGAGTGGTTAACCAGGTGAGGGTACATGCATATAGGCAGAGTAGGTGAATAATGAGTTACCTGCTTTCCCGTTTGGCAGGTTGGGTTGAAATTAGATTGATCCCACCTCCTTAAAATTTTGTTAATCGGGCTAATTCAGGTGTTCAGGGAGTGTATTGGAATATGAAGTTTTCATAATAAAACTAATATTGTAATACTTACCTGAACACCTGAATGATTCCCACCCTCCTCCCCACTTCAATTTGATTAGTGAATTACGCAATTGGGGAACCCGGCCTCGCTCGGATGGGACTTGCAGCAGCGTTGCCAACAGTGTTTCAGGTAACTCATTTTGACAAGATTTTCCTGTAAGCATTGGTAATGCTGACAGTTAATTACCCAATTAATTGGTAAAAGTTACAGGGATGTAGTTCAGGCTGGCCGGGTAACCAGGGCTAATTCAGGTGTTCAGGTAAGTATTACAATATTAGTTTTATTAAGAAAATTTCATTTCTTTTAAGCTTTGGGTTCCCGAAAAATTATTTCTATTAACTATATATATTCAGAATAAGCATCGAAGACTATAAATGGGTGATTAACATTGCCAAGATTTGACATTTGAACATTCCAAATGATTCCTTAGGATCCTTTCCCCATCTGGAAAGGCAAGGACTTGCAGATGGAAATCACTCCTGTATCCTGTTATAGCTCTAACTTTCTTTGTCCTCGCTACCAGCAGTTGTTTTTGTACCACTTCAGCTCCTCATTGCCATGTGTCCTAGATTATAATAACCCCCTAGCATAGAGAAGCTATAATAAATGAACTGCCTGTCTGCCCAACAGGAGTTTACTCTCCCTAAAGTTGATGAAGGTTTTGCTGCAGCCAGCTAAGAATTCTTCAAACAGTTTATCAATTGACCAAATCTAGGTTTTGGTGAGTTGAAGATACCAGTCTCGCTTGTTCTCTAGGATCTCAAATCTCTTGATTCTGTTTCTTTCCGCTCTGTGGTGGCTGCTAGTGGGTTATTCAGATAAATTCATTTATATTTCTTGTCTCCCTATCTCCTCCCAGTTTCACTATCTCATAGCTTTCATCCATTACTGACCACCATCCTTCACAGTTTGTTGGCCACTGTTGATATCTAACTTTGATTTTTGCCTTTCCAGTTGAACATGTAATTGACCCCTGGCTTGTTTGGCCAGCCTGTCAATTTTCAGATCAGCCCTGCTGAGCCATTAGGATCTGACACTTGGCCTGAACTTTGAAATATCTTACATCTTCAAATGGACTGATACCATCACTGATTTCGATACGGTGCCTTCACCTGATAACATCATCTCAACCAGGAAAATGTTATCTTTCTCGGTTGCCTTCCAACCTATGATGGTTTTTGGCTAAGGGAAAGAATTGTTTGATACAAACACATTTTTTAAAAAGAAGTTTTCTTGTCTGCATAAAACCATTGCCTTACATGGTTATTTCTCTGACAAACAGAAACATTTTTTATTATATTAATCTATTATTTTTTTTTTTTTGCAAATTATATATATATTGTCATTTACTTTCAACCTAGATGCACGGCTATCAAAGGTAATGGTTTGTATTTACAGAAGAAATACCCATTGAAGTTTCTCATTTTTATTAATGCTAAGACAAATATTATCAAATATATTTGTTTGACTGAGGTACTTTTAGAATTGCAGACCTTAGCAGGTATGGCAAAACAGCCAACAATGACATCATTGGTTATGCTTCTAGGTAACAGTTTTGTGTAATATTTATATAATAGATATTAACAGCTTGAAGACATAACATGTTGTATTTCAGAAAACTCTTACAGGGTAGGTAATAACATAATTATTTTTGCAGATATGGTTTGTGCCTCACGCTTCTTTTGCCCATGCTAGAATGTTCTATGAGATGCTTGTTCGCAGTTGTCAATGAAGAAGCTACAAGAATACTTACTGCAGAGAACTCATCATTCTATACAACATTTGATGAGATTTTGCAGTTGTATTATAAAAATGGAGAGGCAGGTATGCCAGGTCTAAGTACAAGAAGAACCCCTGAAAAGATGTGTGTGGCAGATTCACATAGCAACTGTAAAATGGGGGTGGCTGATGAAAACTTTTTATTGAAAAGTGAGTCAGAGAAAGCGTGTTGTTGTAAATCCATGAGGCTGAACTTAGTTCCTTTTTTGATTGGTGAAAAGCTTAATGAAGCATTACATGATATACTGAACTTTGTGAATGGACCTCGAGTTAGAGATAAACTAAGTCACGGTGAGGTAAAACTTGATAATGTTCCTAAAGATATTACATATCACACTTTATACATTAGTTTACTTGTTCTCTCTCTTGGGCACTGGAGGTGTGAAGAAGAAGCTTGTAAGGAATACACTTCGTTGTGCAAGGTAACTGATGAATTAGCAGTTATACCTTATTGCAAGTTGGATAGCTGTAGTCCCCACTTTTGTGATAAAAAATCCATATACCAGATGCTTTCCTTTAATATGTCAAAAATTTCTCCACC
>NC_089799.1:2107500-2140000 GCF_040412425.1 Macrobrachium rosenbergii
CCTTGGCTGGGGATCTGGCTCTCACTCGGTCACGGGAATCATCTTGGCGTCGACAGGAAAAGGGCATCTCTCTGGGGCGTAGTCTTCTGCTTTGTCGTAGCGTTGTGTGTGTTTGCGTGGGGCGTATTTTATTTCTTCTTTGCAGAGTGGCGTATGTTATGTTTTGTCTTTGGTGTTTTTCTTTGATCACTTGTTTATTCTATTTTCAATTGTTTATCTCACTTCACTGTTTCGCCAACTGTTCGTGATCACTACATGTACACCCGCGGATATCTCACTTAGCTGTTGTAATCTCACCGATCGCCATCGGCTGCAGCTTTTTTTTTTTTTTTATCTCACTTAGCTCTTGTTATCCCACAGATCCCGTTATCAGCCTTGCAAGGATAGCTCACTGTTATAAGGCAGATAAAAGAAGCTACCAAGGGATGAGTTCCCAGCTATACAACAATATGAGTGAATGGGGTCACTTAGTCACATCCACTAAATGGGCAGAGACAGATAAAATGTCAGTAGCTGATGTCAAAACCATTATTAGGTTAGCATTCATGATTGGAAGTTTGCCAGCCGAAGCTATTGGAAGGATGACCCGAAAATGGGAGACTTCAGATGACATAGCTGAGATCGAAGAGGAAGTAGCAAGAATCTTAGGTAGAAATCACGAAGGGAACCCCGTATACAGACCTTTAGTCACCATAGGACACGAAGAAAGAGGACAAAATAGTTCTAGGAATCCACGAGGGTCCTGCGAAGGAACCTTATGGTTGGTAAGGGTGTGGGAAAAACCTCACCCCCCCCCTTGACTTCGAGGATAGTCCAAGGAAATAAGCCACGCCCACAGGTCAAGCCTAGATGTTTTGGCCAATCAAACGCCATCAGTGCCAGAGACCTAGGCACATCCTACAAGGAGCAAATACCCAATAATCAACAGGAATTCCTTAAAAGACACCTCCAAAAGTTGGAATGAAGCAAGTGGAGGAGGTGCCTCAGAAAAGCAGTACCTGCCCAGAATATGACGTCATGGTTGACACAAGGGAAAATGGGAGATATAAGGACAGGCATACAGGAAAGGAGACAGAAAAAGGTGGGAGAAAAAGAGAGAGACAGAGAAAAGTCAGGAGAGAAAGAGAGAGACAGAGAGAAAAGCCGCAGAGTGGGAAGATAGAGAGAGAGAACTATTCCGAAGTGTGGGAAGCAGAAAAGACAGAAAGAGAAGAAGTGTGTTAGTGAAGAAAGACTCTCTCAAACAATAGTCCCTCTAATCTAATTCGGTAAGTCTCTCGAAACCATTATTTCAAAGTCTCGAAACCATTATCTTAAAGTCTCGAACCATTAAGAAACAGTTAAGAACTATAGGTGGAAACTGTAAGACAAAAATCACAAATAAAGAAGAAACGGGAACAATTAATCATTTTCCCTTTAACCTCGGTAATTTACAATTTAATAACTGTTTTAAAGAGCCACTTGTTCCTACTTACAAAATAATACCACACGCCCTACACCGGACGCTTTACCTTAGTGTTGGGCCCTTTGAAGGAAAGAAACAGGGTCCGACAACATATATATATATATATATATATATATATATATATATATATATATATATATATATATATATATATATATATATTATATATATATATATATGTATATATATATATATATATATATATATATATATATATATATATATATATATATATATATACATATATATATATATATATATATATATATATATATATATATATATATATATATATATATATATATATATATATATATATATATTATATATGTGTACAGTATATATATTATTTATACATATATTATATATATATTATATATATATATATATATATATATATATATATATATATATATATATATATATATATATATATATATATATATATATATATATATATATATATATATACATATATATATATATATATATATTATTTTATATACATATATATATTTATGTATGTATATATATATATATATATATATATATATATATATATATATATATATATATATATATATATACATATATATATATATATATATATATATATATATATATATATATATATATATATATATATATATATATATATATATATATATATATATATATATATATATATATATATACTGTACTGTATATTATCAGTGTTCCAAGTACCTGATTATTACACTACTAATCATAGAATTCAAATCTTGCCTCACTTACAACCAGATACCTGAACGCTCATATATAACAATAAAAATACGGCTGAGTACTGTAAAGGCAATAGTGATCCCTTAAAAAAGCTTATCAACCATGTGAGGTATCAAAATATCAAAACAACTGTGTGGTATCATTATATCAACAAGATATATACTAAAGCAAGAGGGCATCACTCCATTACTGTAACAGTCTCCCCAAGTGAGAGTCACATCAGTAAAAACTGAAGGAACAAAACATATCTATCAGTCTATTTATTCACATTCAATTCCCACTACTGGTGGCCAATAAATGAAACATTATTGTAAAAACTTTAAATACAAAAATGAAGTTTTCATAATAAAACTAATATTGTAATACGTACCTGAACACCTGAATTAGCCCTTAATCCCACTAGCCCGAACAGCTCTCAATTACCCGTCCCACTATAGTGGGAATTTTAACAGCCAGAGTTACCAATGCTGCAGGTAAAATCTTGTCACTTGAGCTACCATAACAAACTGTTGGCAACGCTGACACAAGTGTGCACCCGAGACGCCCCATTTTCGTCAACTGCTTTATTCAAGGTCAAAACTGATGTGGGGAAAGGAGGGTGGGAATCATTCAGGTGTTCAGGTAAGTAATACAATATTAGTTTTATTATGAAAACTTCATATTGCAATACACTCCCTGAACACCTGAATTAGCCCGATTAACAACATTTAGAGGAGGAGGGATCAATTCTATTGCACGCCCCTTTGACAACCGCAGAGATGGTAGCTTACCAATCTGCTCTGCATAAGATATCCATTTAGTCATACACTCACCATATCAATCAATGCTTTCAGTGAAGAGACATGTTGGAGAATACTTTGATCGACAGTCAGGTCAGTACTCTCGGTCCGTCGACCTCCCATGTGGCTCCTCAGAGCCTCTCATGTATGGAGGAGAATGAGGTAGAGTGCAGAGCCGCTGTTCCTCCAGGAGAACCATCTAAGTTTGCGGCACACCCCTTTTCACAACTGCAGAGATGGCAGCTCATCAATCTGCGCCGCATAGGATACCTATTTAGTTATAACAACTTATCAAGTTGTTGCTTTTGGTGACGAGACATGCCGGAGAGTACTTTGATCGTCCATCAGGTCCGTACTGTCTCGGTCCATTGACCTCCCATGTGGTTCTTCAGAACCTCTCATGTATGGAGGATTACGATGAACCTTCCATGTGGCTATTCAGAGCCTCTCATGTATGGAGGGAAATGAAGCAGTGGGCCGAGCCGCTGACCCTCTGCCACCTAGGCTGCGGATAAGGCCTGACGATCGACAAGCGAAGAAGTATCTCAGCACCGACGAAAAAACCTAGCCTACGAGAGCACCCCCTTGGACTCGCGTAGGGAAACTATCAAGACTAAGATACTTAAAACGTACTAAACCTAAGTTCATGTGATTATACTATCACTGTTGCCTAAGAATCTAAAGACTAAAAGGAATTCCTCTTATCTGGTTAATTTCCGCACTAAGTGAATACCACCTCAGCTAAATGAACGCATCCTAGTAATAGACTTCGCCACTACATGTGGACTTAGAAAATACCTCTCTGAATCTCCGCAGTAAGTGAATACCACCTCAGCTAATTGAACGCACCCTAGACAGTAGACTTCGCCTCTACACGCGATGAGTTGAATCGAACGTCTCTTAGGTAAAGGAAGTAAAAACCGAGACGGACTTCCATGTAGCTGCCTCCAGAATAGAAGGCCCTGAATAATTCCTTAAGGGGAGCGTTTGACGAAAAAATCGAAGAATCCAAATTTTTCCTGATATTTCACAAACGGACTCTTGACTATATTCTCAGAAAATTTTATTAAAAAATTCGCAATAGTTTTGGAGTTATAAGCCAAAACCATAACCCTACTATCACTTAGAAAATTACATTTTTCGTATAATGTAATGATAACTTCAGTATATCGGTAGTGTCACTTTGTTGTGTTATTTTATTATTAGTCATTTTATTCTAGTTTTTGTAAAGCATATGAACTGTATTATTATCCATTTAGTTTGTTTTCCTCCTCCCCGGTGGTTTGTCTGTTTAGTAATTGTCACTAATGACCATTCTGTCTTTTCATATTTTTGTGAGCAGAGTGGTGCTGTCACCATGGCTGTGTCGGAGGTTCTTTCGACTGAAGGAGTCAGTTGATCTCTGAGCCTTATTACTCCTGGTGACTGCTGAATTTGCTACGTTAACGCCTGCTTGGATGTACTATTACTTAAAGGATTACACCTCATCCAGCCTCACCCTCGGCTCAGTAAATGTCGAGGGGCTCTCAATTAGCCAAGGTATAAGTGAATGATATTTTTTGGATTAGTCAGGCGATCTTTGATTGGTCTCATTTGGACGTCCTGAGTTTCCTGGAGGATCATCCTTGTGGACGTAGGATCGCTGTTGGATGTGTCCTATCGAGTACCATAATTATATTCATTTGCCTTCACCACTTCACCCCCTCACTTTTGTCTCTGGACGCAGACATATAAGTATCTAAAAAGATCACGGCTATAACTCCAGTGTTACGGTGGACAGCAATATATGATTAAGGAGATCACGGCCACTGCTCCAGTGTTTCGGAGGAGGAAAAGTATCACTAGATTAATTAGTTTGTAATTGATAGGTTGTTCTTACTTTCCGAATACCTTCTCCCTATCTGAACCCCTTCTCTTTGTGGATGTATCTTTGTTTTTTTCTGTCTTAATTGGGTAAGTGTGTTGGTTTATAAATCTTTCAGGTTGATTGGTGTTCATTAATAATTGTATTCTGAGGTTCAGGAATAACTTCTATCTGCATATTTTTGTATTAAATTTAAGTGTTTTTGTGGTGTTTCGTTTTCCCCCATGAATTGATTTTTGCACTATTAATATTATTTGAGAGCTATTCCACTGACTGCGGACTTAGCTTGTGGTTGTGAACAGAGTTTGATAAGAAAGTTATTTAATTTTTAGTAACGGAGGAAAAGGACCGTTACAGGTAGTAATTTCAATTTAGCTATCAAAGAAGAATATCTAAATGCGGTATATGGCAACTATATCCTATGCAAGTGAGCAGAGGCTCTGTTGGGTGAAGGAGTGTACCTTTGGCGATCAGTGGCAGCTCAGCTCTCGACGAAGCAAGACATTGCACTGCCCAACTTCACCCGTGTTTTGACACACTTTTATTCAGCGCACTTATATTACTTTGCAAGTCAATGTTTTGTATTTCTCTTGGCTTTACAATACTTCTTTGTTCAGAAGAAACCATGCCGAGACCAAGAAAATTTAAACAACATCTATGTTCCATAAGAGAGAGGAAGAAACGACGTCATGAAGAGGGAGGCATCCAAGAGAGAGGAAAGAAGGGGGACCAGGAGCCTAAATATATAAAATATAATTCAATATACATAAAATAATAATCACAGATAACACCAATATGATATAACATATCAAATTTGTCATAAAAACCTCAAAGTGAGAGACAACAAGCAAATAAATGGACAGACAAGCAAAAATGTCATCATAAAACTTTGGAAGCCGATGTCTCAAAACTAAAGTTATCGACCTTCAAATGGAAACCCAGACGTAACGAATTCACTTATCTCAATGAAATAAAAAGCAAATGAAAGCTAAATAAATAGTCTACAAAGCTAGAGAGTTTTTTTTTATTTTGTTCCAAAAATATTTTTGGGGTTTATTTTTCCACGAAATCGATCCAAGATTTTTCAAAAATCGGAAAATATTTGTAAAAAAAAAATTGAAAAAATACTCTATTACTTTATTCTAATCTATTATGCCTGTCTATCACGTAAATTTCAGCTCTTACATTGCAATAGTTATGGCTGAGTTTTTTTTTAAAGAATTTTTTTTTGGGGGGAGAAGGAAAATATGAATACTGACCTTTTTGCTATACATAAACTAACCAATGCCCAAAATTTCAAACTGATTCATGCAAAAAAACAAGAGTTATTAATAAAAAACGACTTTTTCAAACGCTCCCCTTAAAAAGGAAGATGAAGTGGACATACTCCGAATACTATGAGGTCGAGGAAATACAGAGCTGAAGACGACGAAGAAGAAGCCTGGGAAATCACCTCCCTCTGAAAGTAATTAATCGCATTCTTTGACAGCGTACGGGAAGGATTCTGCTGAGAGACAAGAAGTGTACGTGGAAGCGGGCGGAGTTTCTCCACCTTTGATAAAATAGACTTTAATGCTCGCACTGGACAAAAGACATCGCTGGATCGCCGGTAACGAACACTTGCAGATAAAGAACTTTAAACGAATGAGGCAGAGTTTTAACCTCCGACACTGTCTTCACCACAAATTCCGGAAGAAAGACAAATACGCATCATTTCTCGCATAGGAACCCAACCTAGAAACTACCTGAAGCTTGCCCCACCCTCTAGCTGAAGCTAAAGCCGTAAGAAAAGCAACTCCTTAGCCACTGTCTTAACTTTATAGCTTCAATGGGTTCAAAGGCAGGGGAACGCAAGAAAAATATTGAAGTACTTCCGACAATTACCACGGAGCGGCCCAAGTCGGCAAGACAGGACGTTCAGTCTTAAAAGAACGTAATAAACCATCGATTATCTTACTACTAGAGATTTTAGGAAGGTGGAAACTAATTGTACCACAAAGTGTTCAGCGGTAGTCAGTAATCGCCGAATACGAAAGACCCTTGACTTTCCGAAGGAATAAAGGAAAATCAGCTATTTGGCTATGTAAGGTCTAGAGATGGGATGACCTTCCTTACGACACTAACTTCTATACCTGCTCTAGCTGAACCTGGTAGGCTTACGGGTTGACTTTCTCAAGCTGAAAGAAGGCTGTCTAGCCACAGCTTTAGGGAGTCTGGACTGTCTAGCTGCTCTCTCCACAGTTGCCCTGCAACTAGGTACAGCACGCAAGGATTTGGATGATAATGGTGAGAATGCGGTCTTCTTAGAAGAACTTTCGCATGGGTAGGGACATCGGTAGGGACATCAGAACTTCCGTAAGGAGCTCTAGGAGTTCTGGAAACCAAGCACGTTAGGGCCAGCAGGGAGCTATTAGAGTCATAGACGTCTTGACACACTCCCGCAATTTCCTTATTACCTGATGAATGAGACCGGATAGAGGAAAAGCATATACCTGCATGTGATTCCAATTTGTAATGTCACATTGGTGCCTATTGACATGGGGACCACCATTGGTGAGAAATAAACCGGAAGACGCTGGTTTAATCACGTCGCGAATAAGTCCACAGTTGCTGGCCAATTCTGGAGAACCTGACATATACTTCCAGTGCCAAGTCTACTCTCCCCACCCCCAGTACCTGATGGGAGCAACTTAGCGAATTGGCCAGTACGCTGAGACTCCCCAATATAAATTGGGGGAAGAAGAGACACTTTCCGTTCTTCGCACCATCTCAGGACTCTCTGTGCTATAGTACTGAGTTCTGTTGACCCTGTCTCCCTTCACCCCGAGTTCTTCAGATACGACACGGCAATTATGCTGTTGCTAAACCTAGCCACTGCTCTGTTGCGCACTCGGACTGAAAACAACCGAGGGCTTCCTTTACAGCCTTGATTTCCCGAAGATTTATTGACTCTCGTTCCCGAACCCCCCAGAGGCCCGAGGCCTGGGTTTCCACCAAGGTTGTTCCCCAACCTCGATCTGAGGCATCTGTATACGGATGAACGTCGGGAAGAGGGGAGTCGATAGACCTTCCCAGTGTCAGATGCACTTCTCTGACTACCGCAGACGATCCAACAAGCAAGAACCGTTCCTGACTAGAACTGCATTCTCATTGCGGAAGTCCCAGCGGTTCCTGAGACATACCTGAAGAGAGCGTATCCGGAAACAAGACCCTGGAATTAAAGAGATAGAGGCATTCTCCGTATGAGGCTTCTCCAAGCTGTTACTGGCCGTTCCCTGTTGAACAGGAACCCTTCTACCTGCTGAAGGACCGACTGGATCCTCTCTAGGGTAGGGAAACCCTCAAGGAAAAGAGAGAATCCTCCTACCTAAATAAGTTAAGATTCCGTAAGAATTCCCTCGCTCTTACTTGCTCCTCTAGAGAGGAGGCATGGATCAACCAACTGTCTGGATACCTCAACACTCTGTACCCTTGACGATGCATAATTGCCTACACTGGAGACATGAGTTAAAGGCAACAACATTCATCATACTGGCTACGTCATCATCCTTGAACAAGGAATTAGCTAAGGGTAAGGTGTTCTAAGCAAACCCTCTTATGAACATCCGGATACTGAGGTGGAAGATGACCAAGATAGAAATTTCTACTTTCCTGCTCCAAACGTTGTAGACGAAGGCAAAGCATTCGCCTGGTGAGCCAGACCCCTCAAGATAAATTTATTAGGCTGCAAGCAGCCACAGATCTGAAGGGACATAGCAGTCAGTCTTTTAGAACCCCTTACAGAAAACTTGACAGCAACCAGAGAGTGTGCAAAAGCCTCAGTCTGATTGTGCAACACATCCTCTAAGCACCTGCTTCCCTCAGAGAAGTCCCTACAAGCCGAGACAACGCCCAAGACCTAGACAGGATTGCCTCAACAGATTCATTGAATGGCAACCTGACACCTGCCGAAGGGTTACCTCGAACTACGTAAATCATCTGATGCAGAGAGAGAAGAGTCCTGTCTATTAGAAGCCACTACCGATGCTAAACGACCGTCTGCTTCCTCTAAAGCCTGTCTAACCCGATTGAACCAAACTAGCCAACATGAAAAAGAGGCAGGAGATGGCTTAGTGTCATAAAAGACCTCAAAAAAAAAAAGACTGAATTGACGAAATCAGGAAGTCCGGAGCTCTTGCTTAAGGGTACAAAGAAGTAACATAATCAAGCATGCGTCCGTAATCGTTACTGCTGGCAAGAGGACATTCTAAGTCCACCAGAATCTCCTGCACCTCCGGATAAGAATCCTGTTCCACAATGTCCGAACGGTCTAAGACCGACGAAGGAGGAGAACTGAACAAAGCCCGATCAACGATGAAGAGCCTGCAAGCGGACCACCCTAACCAGAATGCTGAGCACCCACACCTAATCAGGTACTCGGAGCTGAATCCGCATAGTTGAACCCACCGGGAAGAAGAGAAGGCTGAACCGAGGAAACCCGGAGCCGATTCCCCATTATTACTAAGGGGAAGACGAGTGAGAGTAGCCAAACCCACATGGCTAAACCCTGAGGGAGGATGCGCAAACAAAACCACTTGCGGAGGGTCGGAAGAAGATGAAGAAGGCGGGAGAAAGAGAGAGGTAAAAGCTATCCTCAGAGTTACCGCTGATTCCTTTGAAAATGAAACACGATGCATTGATTTTTTCAGACAACATGGAGTGTTACCTGCAGCAGTACAGTGTTTGAAGTGTAATAAGCCGTGTAAATTTAGAAAGGATAAAAACGTTTGGCACTGTACCGGTTATGTGTCAGACAAGGCATAAAAAGAGAAAATATTGTAATTTTACTGTAAGTGATCGGAAATGCACATTTTTAGATAAAGTTAAATTGCCATTATGGAAATTGCTGATTTTTCTTTGTCAGTTTTTGAGTGAATTTTGGAAACATTGCCCTATTGTTAAGTATTTGAATATTTCATCAAAGACCAGTGTTGATTGGAGAAGTTTTTGTAGTGAGGTGACTCAGTTTTGGTACAATAATCAGGAGCCCATCGGTGGTGTTGATGTTGATGTGGAAATAGATGAAACTCTAGTTACTCATAGTAAATACCATAAAGGTCGCCCTCTTACCCAGTGTTGGTTGTGTGGTGGTATTGAGAGAACATCAAAAAAATTCTTTGTTGAGGCATTAATTGATCCTGGTGCTGACAATCGCAAAGGTGAAACTTTAATTCCTTTAATTAATCATTACATTAAACCAGGCCCTATTATTTATAGCGATTCGTGGCATAGTTATAGTAAAATCAGTGAGAGTGGATACACTCATTTTCAAGTTAACCACACAGAAAATTTTGTTGATCCCAATAATCCTAACATTCACACACAAAATATTGAATGATTGTGGCAAGATATTAAGGAGTGGATTAGAAGGCTTGGTATTAAAAAAGGGTTTCTGAAACAAATATCTTGCTAGGTATTTATTTATTAAGCACTACCAAGATTCATTTTTACACCAATTTTTACTTGAAGCTGCTAAATTATATCCACCTTTAAGCGACACTCAGCCACCAATACCACCTAGGGAATTATTTTCTGATAACGACAACGACGACAACACTGCAGATGAGCCACAACCCTCTTGTTCTGGATATAACCCATCAAAATGTTTGTGTCCATCCAATTAAGGTAAATTTATAATTGTTTTTAAAATAATATTGTAACATGATTTACCTCCTGTAACCCCTGTGGCTAGCACGAGCAGTGCAACATTACCTCTTGCCAGTATATATGAGCTTGCCAAGAATCTTTATAAATACGGATAAGGCGCAAAGCGCCGTTCCGCCACCCCTTGCGGTTAAGGGATGTTAGGCTACATTACACTAGCCTACGTTGTCTGACTATGGCTTGTTAGGTATGCTATGATTTACCTCATTTTATTCATTAATTCAAATGCTGTTTTGTGTCGATGGTGATTTACCCCACCCAAAACCCCACATTCCCAAAGGGTCCCCAACCTTGTTGGATGTAGTAGGGGTGTATAGGCTAGTAACTCAAAAACAACTCATTTCTATGATGTATTACTATCATAACCATTCAGAACACATTAAAACACACATGAAAATGCATAATTACTTTTGAAAAATGGAGTTGGAACTCTTGTAAAAATTTACCTTTACTAGCCAAAGACTTGCGATGACGAATGTAATCCTCCGTCTCTTGTGCCTTCCAATCAGAACATTCATCGCAGTGAGTCTGCACATCACACTTAACCTTCCTACATATTTGACAGAATGTCTATCATGTCTCAAGGTACTCATCTTTCTCCTGGAGGAAGAAGAAGCGATGAGCGCCAGCGTCCACCATCGTAGGGGCAGTCGAGGTCGACGTCGAAGCCGATGGCGCGGTAGTAGAAGGTGAAAAAGTCCATGATGAACAATCGAGACCGGGAACCAGCGAGTCCAAATCCAAAAGACGTTCCACGTCGAAGATATCCAGAAAACCAGGAGAAAAACCGTTAAATACAATCCAGGTCTTCACCAGAAGTCCAAAATACAAAGAGAAGTCGGGCAACAGGATTAACACCTCGCACTGCAGAAGGAAACAACCTTCCAGCAGCGCGAACAAAAAGCAATTGACGAAAATGGGGCGTGTCGGCGCACACCTGTGTCAACGTTGCTGTTTGTTATGGTAGCTCAAGTGACAAGATTTTACCTGCAGCGTTGGTAACGCTGGCTGTTAAAATTCCCACTATAGTGGGACGGGTGATTGAGAGTTGTTCGGGCCAGTGGGATTAAGGGTGTTCAGGGAGAGTATTGCAATATGCATTTTTAACTCAAAATTAATAAATTTTACTTTGAAGAAAATTTACTATTACTTGAAATCAAAATTCACAATCTTAATTAATGTTTGAATTTAGATAAGAAACAAATTCAAATAATCAAATTGTTAATATGTGAAACAAAATTAATTAAGCAAAAGTTAAACATCTAAGAAACACTTAAGAAAACTAAGCAAATAATTAGGAAACACAAGAACATACAAAAACATACAAACTGAAATGGGTAGAAAATGAAATACATTCACCATAAAATCTTACTTAATTGACCGGTCTAAGAAACACAAATCAATTTAAACGGTTTAAAAAAAAACAATTCAGTTTGAATCACACCTCTTCAAACTTCAAAATATACTTTTAATCATGGTTAAAATTTGCAAAATTCACTTTACCTTACACCCCAAATGCTGCAGATTTTCACTAAACACATTCCTGATAGGCACTGTTACTGGGAAAACACTAATTACTGCAGTTATCAGATCTCAAAAGCTAAGATTAATACCAATGACCACCATAAATTTATTTTTTACATTACAAACTTCTCTTCTTGAAGAGAGAGAGAGAGAGAGAGAGAGAGAGAGAGAGAGAGAGAGAGAGAGAGAGAGAGAGAGAGAGAGAGAGAGAGAGCCAGCACAAAAGGTCTCCAGAATCAGAATGAATATGATTTCTGCATCAAAACCCCAAAGAATAATCTAAACATTGTGGGACCAATACTCATAGAATCTGAATGACGTCATGTAAAACATTTTGAGAACGAAATCCATGGAATATTCTAAAACGTTTTGGGACTTCCGGTCACAGGAGACACGTTCAAAACAATACGTGATCAGAGTCTGAATGAAGTAATAGCCATGGGCTACAACTCTTCCCAGAGCAGGTCAAATTCAAACAAAGGCACTAGAGGATCCGGGGGCACCCGGCCACGTCACCCCCCCTTGAAAAATAATGACAAAATAATAATATTGAAGATTTAGATAATAATAACATATATAAATGAGAAATGTAAAAATAAAAAATCTATTACAGAAATAAAATTTAGAGGAAAAAATGATAATAACAATAATAATAATAACAATAATCTTAATGATGATAATAATGGATTTTATATTTCCTGACAGAACAGGCGATTGCTGTCCATTTCATATTTTATATTTAAATACTGAATGATATGCTGAAAATATATTATACTAAGATACGACATAAATATTTCATGTATATATGTGTGTGTGTGTGTGTGTATAATGCGAGAATTGGTGCCCCCATGAAATTTTTCTGGATCCGATAGTGAACAAAGGGTACACTTATTCAACACGTGCTTTGTTGCAATCATTTCTCCCTTCTCGTATAAGACAAAAATTGGTCTACGTGATTCAGCTCCCATCCTATCTTGCGCCTGTCGATGCGACTTACTTAATTGCTTGAATCAAAACAAACGCGAACGATGACAACCCCAGAAACACATGTTAAGGGAACTGCTTCAGCTGAGAAATTCGGACAGAATCGGCCATAAAATCCAGCCATGCCCAAAAATCTTTGTAGTTGTTTCCTGGTAGTGGTGAGGGTAGCCTTACGGATGCTTTCTACATTAGCATCAACAGGAGCGAGAAGGCCTTTTCCAACTTCAAATCCCAGACACTGAACAGTCACCTTTCCAGACTCACTCTTTTCTAAGTTGATTGTTAGTCCTGCTTCCCTTAGTTTCCTGAGCACTTTTCTTAAAATTCTCATATGGTCTTCCCAGGTTGTAGAATAAATCATTATGTCATCAAGGTATACAACCTCCTTCTACGGACCTTAAAAGTTGATCCATTACTCGTTGGAATGTTGCAGGTGCATTCATCAGACCAAACGGCAAAACAGTGTATTGATACGGTCCAAAAGGAGTAATAAAAGCTGACAGTAATTTAGCATTCTCATCTAAGGGAATTTGATAATAACCTGTCAACAAGTCTATCTTGGAAACAAACTTGGCTTGCCAAATAGTATCAAGTAATTGAACTATGAGAGGCAAGGGATAATTGTCAGCCACACTGATGAAATTCAGTTTCCTACAGTCTGTACACATTCTAAATGAACCATCTCGTTTCTTCACTAACACACATGGAGAACTGTAGTGACTTGACCTGGGTTTTGCTAATCCATGCTCTAACAAATGCTCAACTTCTTTCTTCAAAACATCTCTGTGAAAAGGTGATGCACGATATGCTTTCTGTTTAAAGGGTTTTCCATGTAAATAATTTATTCATTCAAGAAGCTATTAAGTGACAAGTTTATTTATAGGAAAATTAATTTGTAACTTGTTAGGTTTTTCTTTCTATGCGACTTCGTCCTCCTTTCTGGACCCCTAATTTTTGGTTTTGAGTGTTTAAGAGCTATCTTAAGTGTAGGTGTATTTTGGATGATTATTATTATGAGTGAAAGTAATTAATTTATTACCTGTATTAAAGAGGTTCAGGTGTAATTTCTATCGGTTTATTTTTGAATTAAATTTATGGTTTTTCGTGTTGTTTGTTTACTTCCCCCCATTGAATTCATTCTTGCACTGTGTTTATTGAGTCTTGATATGATTCCACCCTATTGTGGACTTCATATCAGTATTAGATGGATACTTGAAGAGGAAATTTTTTAGTGAATTTTGGTAACGATTAAACGAGCCATTACAAATTGGCGATCGTTGTAGACAGGATAATACGATCCTGCGTGTCCATTTGTGTGAGTGCAAGATTGATTCTTGGGGGAGAGCAGGTTTTTCGGTAGGATACATATTTACACCTCGGTTTTTGGTTTGGTATTAACCGTGTTGTTTTGGTGAAGATAATTAGTGTAAAGTGTCAATCATGTCTGCGCTGGATATCAATGAGCTCCTGAGTGGAGAGGGGTGGCAGGAAAGGTTGGCTGAGTTAAATAAGCCTGAGTTAGAGCAGGTAGCAAATTATTTTGAAATTGAATATCCGGTGTCAATCACAAAGGGTCTATTGTTGCTTCAGGTTTATGAATATGTAAAATCTGGAAAGGGGTCAGGTTCTGAAGAGGTTAAACAGATTAAGGACGCACCATCTGTAGAGTTATTGTGCAAACAAATTGAATTAAAAACTTTGGAATTTAATTTGGAAAAACTTAAGGCTAACGAAAGGGAGAAGGAGAGGCAGTTTGAAAGGGAGAAACACGAGGCAGTTCTTTCAGCTCCTTCCCCTAACCCAGACAGGTCGGTAACGCCTACAATCAATTTGGCACAGGCACTTAAATTTATTCCGAATTTCCAGGAATGTAACATTGCAGAATTTTTCCTTTCGTTTGAAAGAATTGCGGTTACATTAGGTTGGCCACAAGAGTTTTGGACTACTCTTATGCAGAGCAAACTGCTCGGTAGGGCTCAGAAAGTTTACGTTACCCTTGATGAGGATTTATCTTCAGATTATGACAGTGTTAAATTGATCGTTCGGAAGGAGTATGAACTGGTCCCTGAAGTGCATCGTCGATGCTTTAGAAATTTACAAAAGGGGAAAGATCAAACCTTCGTAGAGTTTGCGCGAGGGAAAAAGCAGTCTGCGGAGGATTGGTTTAAGTCTAAGGAAGTTGACAACTTTGAGAAAATGAAAGAATTAGTGTTGGTAGAGGAATTCAAAAGGTGTGTCCCAGACAAGTTGACAGTTCATTTGGAGGAATTAAAACTTGATACTCTACAAGAGGTGGATATTGCCAGTGATGAGTACCACTTGTCCCACAAAAATGAGTTAGGTGATATGTCCTCCAATATGAAGCCTGGTTGGGGAAGAACTTGTTGGAATAATACTGGTTGTAATAGGTCCACTAATGGCAGCAATAATAATAATAATAATAATAGGGGTAACAAAGCTGGTAGCTCTAATAAATATTTTCCTCCCAACAGGAGTAATAATAATAAGGCTGTCATTAACGTGCTTCTTCTGCAACAAGAGGGGCCATGTTAAAAGCAGGTGTTATGCCTTCCAGAAGTTCCAGCAAGGCAATGCTAGGCCTGTAATGGGAGTAGGAAAAAAGAGAGACTGAGACTCTAATACGACAAAGACATCTGAGCAATGCCCGTCTGACATGGAATCCCTGAAACCTTTTTCTCGTTTTGTGTCTCTTGGCAGTGTCTCTGTGGTTGATGGGTCCTGTAAGAAGCGGTTAAGAATTTTGCGTGACACGGGAGCGGCCCAGTATTTGATCTTAAGAGAGGCTTTGCCACAGGGTTTTGTTGGTGGGCATAAAGAATTTGTGCTATTGTCGGGTTTTCCAGATACAGTACAGTCTTATCCAATTGAGAGTTTTGCTTTGGATTGTCCTTCTTTTACGGGAACGGTTAAATTGGCCGTGGTTGAAAAGTTTCCCGTGGAGAATATCGTTATAGTCCTTGGAAATGATGTGGCCATTGAAAATAAATCGTGTCCAATATTAATTAGCCCGAGAACGAAATTTCAGTAGTCACTCATTCTCGGTCTGCACTAGCTGACACTGCAGAGTCAACAGTAGACGTAGATTTAAGTAGTTTAGACCGTAGTAGTAGTGTAGTTTTAGGGGATATTAGTATTGGTGAAGATAAATTGAATCGGACTACTGAAGAGCTAATTAAAACTCAGAAGAAGGACTTTGCAAATCTCCCTATTGAGGCAGGTGAGGTCTCGGATTTGACAGCGCCTAAATTTAAGATTATTAATAATATATTTTGTATAGGGTGAGCAGACCTTTAGAGGCTACTAATGAAAATTTTGAAATTGTCAAACAAATGATGGTTCCTTTTGATTACAGGAGAGGCTTAATGTCGTTAGCCCATGAGAATGACTTGGCAGGGCGTTTTGGTATTCACAAGACGACGGGAAAATTGCTTGTGGGATATTTTTGGCCCAAGTTGAAGGCGGACGTCAAGAAACACGTGAACAGTCGTAACGTCTGTGAACGGGTTGGCAAGCCTAACCAGCTCATTCCGAAAGCTCCGCTGTTTTCCATCCCTGTTGTCTCGGAACCATTCAAGGAAGTCATCATAGACGTTGTGGGACCCTTGCCTCGTACTCGTAGTGGTAACGAATATATTTTTACCATTTTAGATAGGATGTCTCGTTATCCAGAGGCTATACCGTTACGTAGTATTAAGAGTGCTAAAATTGTGGAAGCATTAATTGAGTTCTTTACCAGGTTTGGCATGCCCAAAATAATTCAGTCAGATTTTGGAACCAATTTTATTAGTAATTATTTTAGGGATAAAATGACTGAATTAAATATTACGCATGTAACCTCTTTCCATATCATCCGGAGAGTCAGGGGGCCTTGGAGAGGTTTCATCAGACGTTGAAATCGACAATGAAAAAGTATTGCCCAAGCCATGGTTCAGAGTGGAACAGGGAGTTACCATATTTGCTGTTTGCATTTTGATCAACACCAAGTCAGTCCTTAGGTTTTTCACCCTTTAATTTGATTTTTGGTCACTGTTCGTGGTCCTCTTGGTGTCGTGAAAGAATCATGGGAGGGTGACGTCCCTCACATTAATCTGTTGGATTATGTGTCGAATCTTGGGGACAAATGAACCAAGGAATGGAAGTTTGCCGGAGAAAATATGTTGAAAAGTCAAAAAAGGATGAAATTTTTCTTTGATCGCAAATCTAAGGAACGTGGTTTTGTTGTAGGCGATAAGGTGTTGGTGCTTCTACTCACTCCTGGTAACCCTGGCATCTTTCTCTGGCCCCTGGAAAATTCTGAAAAAAAAAAAAAATTAGTCCTGTAGATTATTTAGTAGAAACTCCTGAGGAGGAGGAAACCATCCCAACTATGCCACATAAATATGTTGAAGGCGTATAAGGAGCGGGGTACGGTGGCCCCCACGGCTACCATAGGAACTTTTGGGAAGTCTGCTAATAATAATAATAATGACTTTGTTTCTTTTTCAGAGGTTGAAGTTAATGAAAATGATTGTATTGATAAAGGTAACTGGCGCTATGATAACAAAAGGGTCATTAGCAAACTTCGGCAGTATGGTTTCACATTTGAATAGTGATAAGCAGAAATCTTTAAACAGGTTAGTGAATAATTATAAAGGTTTATTTTATGATGTGCCAGGTCGAACGTCCGTTTTAGAGCATGATGTGGACGTGGGTAATGCCATGCCTGTTAAACAAGCCCCTTATAGGGTAAATCCCTTCAAAAGTGAAGTAGTGGCGAGGGAAGTCGAGTACACGCTAAAACATGACCTTATCGAACCAAGTAAGAGCCCTTGGTCATCTCCGATGGTTTTAGTTAAGAAACCTGGCGGAGACTTCAGGTTATGTTTCGACTATCGAAAGGTGAACGAGGTGACTAAGGCGGACTGTTATCTTTTGCCTCGTATAGAGGACTGTATTGACCGTTTGGGAAAGTCCAAATATATCAATAAATTTGATTTATTAAAGGGTACTGGCAGGTTCCTCTTACCAAGCGTGCTAGAACCTTATCGGCGTTTGTAACACCGCAAGGTTTCTTTCAGTGTAAAGTGATGCCGTTTGAGATGAAAAATGCGGGAACCACTTTCCAAAGATTAATGAATAGTTTGGTTTATGGTTTAGAAGGTTGCATAGTATACATAGACGATATTGTCATCTATAGGGATGATTGGGAGACGCATCTGAAAAGAATCAAGGTTTGTTTGAGGTGTTGAAAAAAGCAGGTTTGTGGTGAATTTGAAAAAGAGTGAGTTTACCAGAGCGAAGGTCGTGTATTCAGGCCACGAGGTTGGTGGTGGCAAGGTAAGTCCCTAACAGGCCAGTATTGAAGCTATAAAGAATATAGGTATTCCTAAATGCCGTAGGGATGTCCGGAAGTTTCTTGGCTTGGTGGGTTATTACAGGCGTTTCGTCAAGAACTTTTCGGATATCGCAGAACCTCTGACCTGTCTTTTGAAAAAGGAAGTAAAATTTGTTTGGTCCTCGGAAAGTCAAAACGCTTTTGAAAAGCTGAAACAGGTGCTTGTTTGTTTCCCTGTTTTGAGAGCTCCGGATTTTGATGTTCCTTTTGCACTTGCTACGGATGCCAGTGATCTGGATGTTGGTGTAGTCCTTTTACAGGCTGACGAACAGGGGGTGTCTCATCCAGTTGCTTTCTTCTCTAAAAAGTTGACATCTACTCAACGGAAATATTCAACGGTTGAGAAGGAGACACTCTCATTAATCCTAGCAATTAACCATTTTTCTATTTATCTTTCGTCAACAGGTACACCTATAAAAATTTTGACCGATCATAACCCTCTAGCTTTTGTCACCAGGTATAAAAATAAGAATCAGAGGCTAATGCGTTGGAGCCTCATGCTTCAAGAATGGAACTTGGAATTCACTCACATTCCAGGCAAAGATAATGTTGTGGCTGGTATTCTTTCACGCAGTGTAGAATAAATACACTTGCTGAGGGCTTTGCAATCATAAAGGTAGTATCTGTATCATTCCAGCTGATGTGTGTGTGCTGTTGATGTGAGTAGTTAGGTTTGTATTGGAAGTAACTGAATATTTAATGTGTATTAATGACCATTTACTTTACAGGAATCGTTCTAGTTATGAGATAGGAGATAGAAATGTTTAGTATTAAGCAAAGGCGAAGGGGAGCAATGGTATATATTACTCAAGGTTTATTATTAGATTAGGGTTTTTGAAGATTTATGGTGCGGTAGGTTTCGTTATGGAAACAAGTGTTAGGGGTCTAGGATATCGTTATCGTATTGATAGCATATGATGATGCTATTGTTGGTATAACCTCTCACTTGGGTACGATACAACTAAGGTGGTGACTCTTGTAACTAAGGTGTCACCTTATGAGGTGGTTTAGAGGCATTAATATCGTGATTCTATACTTTCAGGCTTAAATGCGCTTCACGAATTTTTGGTGTGTTAGTTTGACGCAGGGGAGATCCGTGTTGGTTTTCTCTGGATCAGTCTAAATATGTGTGGGTACTGTGTTTTCACTTTTAGGTGGACATTTACTTGTGTTAAGTGCATTGATATACTGATTATTATAAAAACAATGGTGGATTCGGGACACTCTTAATGACAGTGAGTGGAAAGAGTCACTGAACATAAGACAGTGAAGAGTGCAAATTAGTGTGGCAGCCTGTAACCTCACAATCCCGGATGTGTCGGGTTATGAGCAATGTGAGGCTCATTGGTGTTTGCCATGTGCAATAGTGTGGTTTGTGAAGAGGCTTTTATGTGAAAACTTTTTGAAAATTTGTGTCAGTACTTCGGGTACTTTGTATTTTGTGTTGTTGTTGTTGTTGTTGTTGTGCCTCTTTCATTATTGTAAGCTCCCCTCATCCCTTTTGAGTCTCATTTATGTGTGGTGTGATATATTTTTTACTTTAATTTTCTGTTATTTCAGGTTTTGTAAATATTGTCTTATTTGATATTACTAGAAATTATTTGAGTACCTTGTAAAGGAAAGGTTAGATTATACATATATAAAATTATTTTTGTGAAAAAAATTTTTCTCGGGTTATGGAGGTGTCAGCATGTGATCCTTTTTCATTATGATTAAATTTAGTTTTTATTTAATTTGTTAAACCTAGTCTTGTAAGTTTCACTTGCCATGGACCTCCTCTAGAGTATAACAATTGTAGCTAGTATGCTAGTTCGTGGTGATCTAAAGCCTTATTCCTTGTCCGGTCCTAATTCTTGTGTTTGTATGTGTTTTGTGTATTTGTTGGGTGTTGATTGTGGTGGATGGAATGATAGGGGAGGGAGTGATTTCTAAAAGAGTCAGCATCTAGAGATGAATGGTATGGCTTTTGATTTGTAGTCTGGGTCGGGTCTGTTGTGTGTGATTTAAGAATTGGGAAGGAGAGTGGGTGGTTTAAGGTATGGATTCTTTAGAGTTACCGTGGTGGTGGGTAGGAGCATAGGAAGCCTGCAAATTCATGGATGTTTGTCAGTATGTGCTTTGTTATTTGGGTAGCTGTTCTTTCATTTCCTTCATAAATTGTTCTTAACTGTTCTGTTTCTGTACAGTCAAGAAGGTAGTGTTCCAGGGGTTCTTCTGGGATTGTTTCACAGTACTTGCATGGTTGAGGGTTATCTACCATTCTTTGCCATGTGCACAGGTATCCTAGTCTTAGCCGATGGATTATGACTGCTAGGGCCCGTGACACGTCTTTGGTTATATTGTGTGGTTTTAGGTTTACGGTGTCCATGTACCATTTGGCGGTTTTTGAGCCACCGAAAACAGCTCTTCTGACTTTGCTTTCATCCTGCAGTTGGCAGTGTGCTGCCTTTGTTTTTCAGTTGTGTGAGTGAGGGGTGATTTTGATACTAATGTTGCTGTAGCAACCCACTTTTTGCTAAAGAATCTGCTTCTTCGTTTCTTGATTCCCACATGGCTCGGAATCCAGTTTAATGTTATTTGCCTGTTCCCTGTTTTGATGGAGGCTTGCAATTGCCCATATGCTTGATAGAAGTCTGATGTTTTCTTTTGCTTTTCCTTTTGTTATAGCCTGTATTGCTCCTTTTGAGTCAGTATGAATTGTTGTTTCCCTGCCTATGCTGAGAGTCTTCTAGAGCTTTTGCAATGGCAATTAGTTCAGTTTGTAGAGTGGAGGCATTGTCAGAGAGCCTCTAGCATCCTTTGAAGGTTGTTGACTGGACCCCAGCTGCTGCTGCCGGGATGCTGAGATCTACTGATCCATCCGTAAAATATTCATTTGTGGCTGCAGTTTTCCTGATTGCCTCTTGGGCTGCTAGCCTTAGCTGTTGAGCAGTGCATGCTTCTTTGCTTGCAGGGAGGACTGTAAAGTTTATCTTGAATAGTTCAGGCTCCCAGGGTGCTTGTTCTTTGTACTCTGCACTTTTTGTACAGAATCTGCGGAGATGTTATTGACGTGTGCGGACCGCCACGTAGCATCTACATACAGACAGAGCAAAACAGAGATACAGACTTGGGCATCTGTGTTTGTCGGCAGACAAACAGATGGCGATATTGATAGACATGATTAACATACAGTGATGAAACATATATCAATGGAAAGGCCAGGAAATTCTACATATGGCCAATTGCATGAGAGTCAAGACAGATAAATGAATACAATGCAGTAGCATAATATATGTAAAATGGAGAGATGTTTGGCGTCTTCACAAACAGAAACACATACAGTTTGGTACAGAAGATTCGGTGGAACATTATGAGCACATGATTAGAATGCTTGCATGGCAATGCAAGTAATGGTGATTGTACACAAATCGAGACAACAATGGTTAGGGAGAAACAGACGGAAATATTGTATGGTTGAAATCGCGTTCCACCAGAGAAAGAAAACGAGAGGCTTGCTTTGTCCTGTCCACTCCGATGGATGACGATTGGCGAACACACGAACACACACGTGTTTGGAAGAGACAGTGTTGGGCTCTTACAATTCCTTCAAGAGGGGAGAGATTTTGTTTGATTCATAATTACGTTATTGTACGAACTGACCAAATTTATAGATGCCATATGTGTAACTTTATACACAATTCTACATTAAGGAATTTGATGTCATATTAAAGATAATGAGTTGTAATTTATTATGTTAAAAATGTCCCTAAAACCAATATAAAAAATACGTATCAAGAGTTGAAGTTAGCCATATAGGAGAGTAATTTGCCACTTTTTTCTTAATATGATGAGGGGCTGAGCACTTGCACCTTGAAGGTGACTCTGGCTGTCTGTTTTGCATGTATCCTTTGGTCCGGCTGCTGGCAGGTTACCATAACTCTTTGTCCACCAAGGTATGGCGGGATGACGGCTGCCTGGCTAGTTCATAGGCTTTTCCTAGTCGAGCTAACAATTGACTTTTTCTATTTATTGTTGCCATTACATCTGCTAGGCATTTCTTGTGTGCCTATTTCCTTCTTTGTAACCATATAGTCGATGATTTGGTGGTCTGTTTCCATAGGAGTCTGTTCAGTACCATTCTCTCACATAGTCTTTCTGTGCAGCTGATGGGAGAGATGGGCCTGTGATTTAGTTCCTTGGGTTTGGGAATTGGTTGTGTGTTTTGTTGATTCCCATTGTGTGGGTCTGGCTTGCCAGTGCATGCTCTGTTGATTATGTGTGATACTTCCTTGCTCTTTGTCTTGTATTTTTCAGCATGCTGTATGTGATCATGTCTGATCCTGGAGCTGTGTTCTTTCCTTTTTGAAGAGGGCTTTGTTAAGCTCTATTCATTGTTAATGGGGTGTCAGTGTCCATCAGGCTCATTGCACACTGTGTTGATAACTAGCCATCTCCTGGATCTGATATGCCTTTCCATGTGGCGGGTGGCAGATGTACCGATTCTGATCCTGTCAGCAAAATATTGCGCATGGAGTCTGTTTGCATCTGTACAGGTTGGGGTGATGTGCTTGTGTTGATCTGGTCTTTCCTGATACCTTGTTGAACCACCACCATGTTTTCGCTGTGGGGTTAGACGGGTCGTCTCTTGAGCACCACATCGACAGGTTTACCGCTTTACTTCTCTGGCGGTTTGGGTTTGCATGATTCATTTACATCCTTAAGACAGCATATGGTTCATCTGTGGGTTGTTTCTGAAGCTGCGTTCTGTTGCTCTCAGATTCATTTCTTTGATTCTTGAGTTGTAGTACCAGCTGTCTTTGTGGGTGTTTTGTTTGTACCAAAGGTTCCTCTTTGGCATGGAAGCATTTGCCACTGTGTAGGAAGAAAGTGCAGGAGTCTGCAGTTCTGGTTCATGTTTCAGGCCGGGTCTCATGTGCCTGTGTTGCCCAACTGGTCATATGGTTTCAAACACTAACCCGATTGACCAAATCTGGTCTCAACTGGAGGTGGTGGTGTGGAGGTATTTTGTTATCATATGTTGAGTTTCATTTGCAAAGTGATCACTGGCCAATATTGGGGTTTTAATTTCCATGTGCAGTTTTCCCCTGTAGATTTTGGATGAAGCTCCAAGTCTAGCCTTCCCGCCTTGGAGGTGTGTTGCTTCATTGATATCATTTAGCAGCTTCACTTCGGAAATTCTTCCTTAGCAGATTTATGTGTCTGCCTAACTTTGCATTTGTATGTTGCTGTGGAAGGTGTGGGTACGGGTGATGGGCATCAAATCTCTCACAGAAGTGTTTTCATTGTGTTTGCACTGAAAAGGTTTTCTCCTTCAAGGTTTTATGGCCTTTGTATATGTTGTGCACACAATTAAGGGAGGTATTTGCTAGTCTTATAGGACACTTGGCGTTTCTGTCCTTATTACAGTCTCTTTCTATTAATTTTCTTGTTTGTTCAGAGGAATTGCTGCTTTGATAAGCGTGATTGCCTCTGTTTGAGTTGTGTGTGAGTTTTAACCCACTGTATGTCCATGGAATGTGAATTTGTGGTTTCTCTTACTAGAGGTTTCTTGTGGAGGATGACATCCTTGCCTTCTGAGTAGCACTTGTGATTGGGAGGACATATTACATAATGTTGGCACTGTTTATAATTCCCACGATGAAAGTTTTGGGTGTTGTGTAGTGTATTCTTACTGCAATTTTGGTGCTCTGTGTGGTGGCCTGTTCAGCCATTTTGGTTTTATAAACTGAGCTTACCCAACTGTGTTCCACCTCAGTGTTAGTGTGTAGTCCACCCTGGGAAGAGTTGTGCTATAACTTTCTTCACAACTCTGGCTACCTCTCATCAGGAAATTCCTCACAGTGATAGAACTGCATTTCTTTTGAGAGGACTCTGCTTGGTGCTGTGGGTAGGATGTGAGGATGAGGTGCGGTGGATTTGGGGGCAGGTGGGGGGGTAAGCCAGTGGTGTTTTCTGGATGGGGTGTTGATGGTGGAGAAAGGAGGTAGGATTTGGAAGTAGGGGTGTTTTGTGACTGGGGTTTTGTGGGTGGAGAAAAGGAGTGGGATTTGTGGATGGAAGTCTGTGTCTCAGCGCATTGCATCTTGGTATATATTCTTTGAGTCTGGGAGTCTCGTTTGTTTATTAGAGGGGGTGGTGGTGGTAAGTTTGTGTTGTCTGTATTTGCATGAGCTGGTGTGTAGGTGCTGTTTGTTTGGGGTTGTTGCATCTGTTGTGTAGGATTGTGTGTGTGCTGTGGTCTTGTGGGAGGGAGCTTGCTGTTAGAGGTTGTTGGTGAGAATTGTTGCTGGTATGGTTGTTGTAAGGTTAGTTATTGCTGGTGTAGTTGTCTGAGAAAGTGGTTGTTGCTGGTGGATTTGTCTGAGAGGTAGTTGTTGTTGTTGGTGTAGTTTCTCGATTGGGGTAGTTATTGCGGTGTTGTTGAGTCTGAGGTAGTCCCTTCATTTTCAGATTATCTGAGCCGTGTCAGACACCCTTTGTACCACATGATGTCTGCACTGCAGTTAGGGCATTGGCTGTTTTCTTTGTTGTTGTGTCATATTAATATAATGGACCAGTGTCGTGTCTTGAAGTGCAGACACAGAACTATATTGTGCTACGCATTGTTTCATTGATAATCCAAATCGCTGGCATTTAGAGCATCTCAAAGGTTCTAGTGTGTAGGCCTCTGTAGAAATTTCCCCATATTGGGATGACCACTTCGTCTATTCTTCTTCCTTTGAATATAATGCACTTTTCGTGTTGGGTCTCCTGCCGTGTTCCACAACATGCCATCTGAATGTCAGATGGATCTTTATGGGGTCTATGGGGAGGGTTATTGGGTATCGACAAATGATACCCTTCTGTGTCCTTCCTGCTGGGTCTAGTATTTGCGCTTCCTGCTCCAGGATATAACTGCTTCTGTCTGTCTGCGATTGTAATCATGAAAAGTCCTCCTATGGTTTCCCGTTGTGCCTGTTGTATTCCTGGATCATTCTTCTCTAAAACGCACAGTGCGGCATATGACCCCTCATTTTCTTTTTGGGATTAAGTCTGAATTTGGGAACAGGTAAATTATTCATTTAGTGATTGTGTATTTGTGTTTGTGGTTGTTTTTGCTGTGTGGGTCTGTTTTCGTGCTTTCCTGAGGGCCTTCTTCTTCATCACAAGCGTAAATCCGTCGTTTGTCTGTGTTTGTCTCTCGGTGTCAGTGTCAGTGTCGGTATCTGGTCATTATGGTCTTTTGTGGTGTCATGATGTTGTTGTGTTGGGAGAGATGGAAAGGGATCTGTCGTCGTCTTAGGGCAGTCATGATGGGGGTAGCAGACGATGAGGTGTCGATGCCATTTTGAGGTGAATCTGTGGGTGAGGTGTGTCGTGGCGTGGCTGCCATGTCTAGGATTTGGGAGAGGATGGTGAGGGAAAGTGTGCTGCTGTGAGTGAGTGTTGTCTTCTTTGTGGGAGTGATGATGTGGAGTGGTTGTGATAGTTGATTGGATGCAAGTCTGGATTGCAAGATGTAGAGGACAGGAGGTTGTTGGCAGTGCTGTGCTGTGAGGATGTATGTGGAAGGTGTTGTGTGTGTTTTGAAGATCTCATGTATCCCTTCTTTCAGGAAAGGAAGAGTCTGTGAGTGCAAGTAGAGAGGTGGTGGGGAGTGAGTGATGTTTGGTGTGAATGATTTTGGGGCCCTGCCATCACTATTAGTAGCTCTTTGCACTATGCTACAACAGCTAGCTGCTGAGAACCTTCTTGTTGTCTCACAAATAAAAAATCAACAGTCTAGTCTTGTAGCCGGGAAGTGTATGTTCTGGTCTTTACCTGAAGGCTTGTGTAGTTTCCTATCAACTGGTTACTTTTGATGGGCTTTTCTATTTCTGGCTTATTTAGACCAGCCTAGGGACCCTATGCCACTTAATGAAGAATTGCGAGGTAGAATTTTGTTTCACAGTCTTGCTTCTATAGGTTTAAGACCACAACGGCTACTGAATTTTCCACAAGAGCCTGTGTTAAATTGAAGAGGTTAGGATGGGAAAATAGTCAGTGATAACTGTGCTTTATAATAATGAGAGAAACTCTCAGGATCGTATTCCGACTTTCAGCCGCGTCGTCTAAATTTGGCCGACAGGGCTGAGAAAGCGAGTGAGAGGATCACACTCTGTGATTGAAATTAGGAGTAGATGTTCTCAAGCTTGAATCTTAGTCGGGTTCTGAACGAATGATCGGTCTTCAATTGGCAGGCGATCAGATGGGTGGGGACAGCGGCAGCAGCGCTCTCTAGTTGGTGGGAAGCAAACAATCTCAAGCTTGAAATTCGTCGAGAAGCTTCCCTTTGATCCAGCAGAAGCGGTCTTGCTTCCTCATTGGTAGGCAGCGATCTGGTGGGCGTTGACAGCGGGAGTGCTCTCCTGATTAGCGGATAGCACGGAGGCGTAGAGTTTGGCTCTGGGAGAAGCTTACAGTCTAGCAGACTGTCCTATGGCCAGTCGTCGGCGATCTGGTAGGGGGCGACAACGGCGGGAGAGGAGAAAACAGTGGCAGCAGCGGTGAAGTTGTCTGCTACAGGCTGAGGAGACTGACACTGGGATATTACATGTTGTAGTTGTTTTAGATTTGACAGCCTTGTGCCAGCACGGCCTCTGCTCCTAGAACAATTATAACTCTATGTTGATGATCAGTCTGTTGAGATGGGTAGGTTAATAGAAAACTTTATTATGATACATAGAAAGTGATTTTGGTAGGGTGAATTTTAAAATGAAAGATTTAACAGGCAGGTTGCAGCCTCTTTAGACCCTAAAATTTACCCTCACATAGGGATAAAATGCAAATCATGGTAGATTGTTGGCTAGTAGGAGACAGCAGATGAAAAAGAACAATTAGATAGTGGCACAGGTAGCTAGTATGCTGCTAGTCTCTTGGTGATCTAAACCATATTCCTTGTCGGTCCCTAATTCTTGTGTCATACGTATTTGTGTATTTGTTGGGTGTTGATTGTGATGGATGGAATGATAGGGGGTGGGATTGATTTCTAAAAGTCAGCATCTAGAGATGAATGGTATAGCTTTTGATTTGTTGTCTAGGTCCCGAGTCTATTGTGTCTGATTTAGAATTGGGAAGGAGAGTGGGTGGTTAAGGTATGGATTCTTTAAAATTACCGTGGTGGTGGGTAGGAGCATGGAAGCCTGCAAATTCATGGATGTTTGTCAGTATGTGCTTTGTTGTTTGGGTAGCTCATTTCTTTCATTTACCTTCATAACTTGTTCTTAGCGCTCTCTTCCTGTTACATCAAGAGGTAAAGTGTTCAGAAGTTTGACTTCTGGAATTGTTTTACAGTCTTTTTGTAGTTGAGGATTGTGTCCACTATTCTTTGCCATGTGCACAGATATCCTAGCCTTGGCAGATGGATTATGACCTGCTGAGACCCGTGATGTCTTTGGTTATATTGTGTGGATTTAGGAGTTTCACGGTCTCCATGTACCATTTGGCGGTTTGAGCTGCAAAACACAGCTCTTTGGCTTCTTTCCTCCTGCAAGCTGGCAGTGTCTGCTGCCTTGTTTTTTCATTTGTGTGAGTGAGGGTGATTTTGATACTAATGTTGCTGTAGCAGCCACACTTTTTGCTAAAAAGTGCTTCTTCGTTTCCTTTGGATTCCATGGCTTGGAATCAGTTTAATGTTATTTCCCTGTTCTGTTTTGATGAGGCTTGCAATTGCCCATATGTGATAGAAGTCTGATGTTTTTCCTTTGCTTTTCCCTTTTATTATTTATAGCCTGTATTTGCTCCTTTTGAGTCAGTATGATTACAGTGTTCCTGTAAAGGTCTTATAGCTTTTGTAATGTGATTAGTTCAGTTTGTAGAGAGTGGAGGCATTGTCAGAAGGTATAGCATCCTTTGAGGGTTGTTAGTGGACCCCAGCTGCTGCCAGGATGCTGAGATCTACTGATCCATATTAAAATATTCATTTTGTGGCTGCAGTTTTCCTGATTGCCTCTTGGGCTGCTAATATGGCTGTTTGAGCAGTGCATGCTTCTTTGCTTGCAGGAGGGCTGTAAAGTTTATCATCTTGAATAGTTCAGGCTCCCCAGGTGCTTTCTCTCTGCTCTGCAATTGTCTTCCTTGATTGCAGTAGCTTGATTTTCCTAGTCTCCTTAAAGCTACTAGGAGGTCGCCAGCATATGTGTAGAGAGTTATCCTGGTTCACTCGTGAAATCAGTGTTTTCTTGGTTCTCATCTTGGTGAGCAGTTCTGCACTCTGTATAGGGTTTTAGTAAGTGGATATGTTTTCTCTGATCTGTTCTGTGTTACAGATTGTAAGTTTGTTCGTTCCTCAAGACACATAGAAGTTGGTCCACAAAAAGGTGCACCTGTGATGATCTTAAAGGCATTAATTTAAGTTGCTTGAAGCTTTGTTTTGTGTTTGTGGGTGGAAATGGGACAGGTGTCATTACTCCACAGTTGACCTTATTGTACAACATGTAGGTTCTAGAGGCATGAGCACCACTCACTGCTTGTTTTAGGAAGTGATTCTTCTCACGGCATTATTACCTGCATTTGATTTTTGCTCAATGTTTCTATTTCAGCTTGTGGATGGTTTGCTGATGATGTTTACTCCTAGGTACTGGTTTCTACCCATTTGGTGGGTTCCACATCAGTTGTATTTCCATTAGGTTGAGTGTGTTTAGTGTATTACCTTTGGTTTTCATATTGATTTTTGACCAATATCTGTACAGCTATTTTCCAATTTAGTGTTTATTACATTTTTGCATATTTTGGTAGGATCTGTGTATGTGTGCTCACTAAGGACATCGTCTGCATGTGTATTTCCACTCCTCTGGCAGGGTGATTGTGGCTCATTTTCACATCAGTACAGTGAAGGAAGAGCTAATGTTCTCTATTGATTGTTCCATTTTTCTAAGTTGAAAATCTGAGCTTGCCTGTGAAGGTGACTCTGGCTTTGTCTGTTTGCCTTATATCGCTGGTCCATATAACAGTTTATAACTCTTTTTGTATCCACCAAGGTAGCAAAGGACATGGCTGGCTGCCCTGGCTGGATTCATAGGCTTTTCGATCGAGAGAAAAACTACAATTGACTTTCTGTTGATTTCTAATTGTTGTACATTATCTCTTCAGTGATGCTAATGTGTGCTACTATTCCTTCTTTTGTAACCATATAGTCGATGATTTGGTGGTCCTGTTTTCCATAGAGTCCGTTTGATACCATTCTCTCTGTAGTCTTTTCTGTGCAGCTGATGAAAGTGAGCCTGTAGATTTGGTTCCTTGGGTTTTTGGAATTGGTTGTATGTTTGTTGATTCCATTGTGGGTCTGACTTGCTCAGTGTGTGCTCTGTTGATTATGTGCAGAAGTGTACCTTCCTTGGCTGCTGTACATATTTTCAGCATGCTGTATGATCATGTCTGATCCTGGAGCTGTGTTCTTTCCTTTTTGAAGGGCTTTGTTAAGCTCATTCATTGTTAATGGGTGCTCAGTGTCATCAAATCATTGCACACTGTGGTGATAACTAGCCATCTCCTGGATCTGATGTCACCTGCCTTTCCTTGTGGCAGGTGGCGAGTGTACCGATTCTGATCCTGTCAATAGATATTTATAGGATCTGTTTGCAATCTGCCTGTGGAGTTGGGATGGTGTACTTGTGTTGGTCTGGTCTTTCCTGATACCTTGTTAGACCACACACATGTTTCGCTATTGAAGTTGGAGCAGGTCGTCTGTAGGCACCACATCAGCCAGGTTTGTCTTTGCCTCTAGCGGTTTGGGTTATGATTCGTTACATCCCTTAAGACAGCATGTGGATTCATCTGTCGGTTGTTTTCTAGAAACTACTTGTTATTAACTCTCAGAATTCATTTTCTGCGATTCTTGAGTTGTAGTACCCAGCTGTCTTTGTGGGTGTTTTATTTGTACCAAAGGTTCTCTTTGGCATGGGGAAGCATTTGCTGCACTGTGTAGGCTCTTTTCAAAGTCCTCTTGCAGTTGGTTCTATGTTTTAGGCTAGATCTACGTATGTACTATGTTTTTAACTGGTATATGGTTTCAAACACTATGATTGATCAGTCTGATCATAACCTGCTGGGGAGAATTAATTAAATTGGAAATTATTTTGTATATATATTACAAGTTCTGTTGCAGAAGTGATCACTGGCCCAATATTGGGTACAATTTCCATGTGCAGTTTTCCTGTAGATTTTGAATGTAGGCTCAAGTCTAGCCTTCACGCCTTGAGGTGTGTTGCTTCATTGACCTCATTTAGCAACTATGAAATTCTTCCATTAGCAGATTTATGTGTCACCTGCACTGCATTTGTATATTTGCTGTGAGTGTAGACACGGGTGATGGGCATCAAAATCTCCCACTGAAGAAGAGTGTTGCCGCTTGTGGCTGCACTGAAAGGTTTTCTCCTTAAGGTTTTATGACCTTCAGTATATGTTGCTGATAGGAGTGTTTTTAGTCTTATAAGGACACTTAGCGTTTCTATCCCTTGACCACAGTCTATATTAATTTCTTTGTTTGTTCAGAGGAATTGCTGATAAGCGTGATTAGCCCTCCTGTTTTGATTGTAATGTGAGGGTTTTGTACATATCCTGGAATGTGAATTTAGGTTTCTCTTACTAGGTTTCTTGTACAGGGAGGATGATATCATGCCCAGCTATAGTGTGTGGCGATTGCAGGGAGGGAGCATATTTTAATATTGGCACTGTTTATGTTCCCATTGAAGGATTTTGGGAATTGTTGTGTAGTGTATTCCTGCAGTTTTGGTTTCTCTATTGCATTATGTTCAGCCATTTGGTTTATAACCGGGCTGTAACTGTGTTCCTCAATTATTTGTGTAGTCCACTACTGGGAGAGAGTTGTGCTATCTTACTCTTCCACAACTCTGGCTTCCCTCGTCGAAATTCCTCACGAGTGATGGAGACTGCATTTTCTTTTGGAGGGACTCTGGGGTGCTGTGGGTGGGATGTGGATGGGTTAAGTGGTTTGGGGCAGGTGGGAGGTAAAAGTAGTGGTGTTTTTCTGGATGGGGTGTTGATGGTGAAGAGAGTAGGATTTGGAAGTAGGGGTGTTTGACTGGGGTTTGTAGGTGGAGAAAGGAGTGGGATTTGTGGATGGGAGTCTGTGCTCCACTTGGCATTGCATCTTGGTATCTGTGTTCTTTGAGTCTGAGGGTCTCTGTTTGTTTGGGGTGGTGGTAGTAGAGTTTGTGTTGTTGTCTGTGTTGCAGGCTGATTGTCTAATGAGTGCTGATTTATTCATTTAAGTTGTGCATCTTTGTGTAGCATTGTGTGTGTGTGCTCTTTGTGAGTCTTGTGGAGGGCTGTGTTGGGGTTATTGGTGAGTGATTGTTGCCTCATTTTTAATTATTGTCAGGGTGAATTTTATTGTGATGTTGTTTATTAGAAGGGTAGTAGTTGTTGCTAGGCCGTAGTTGTCAGTGGGAGTAGTTGCTGGTGTGGTTGTGGTGGGGTGTTTGTTGCTGGGTGTGGTTGTCAGGTGGGGTAGGTTATTTGCTGTGTTGTTAAGTCTTGAGGTAGTCCTATTTTTAGATTATCTGACGTGCTGGGCACCCTTTGTACACTTTTGTTGTCACTTTTATGATTGGGACATTTTGCTTTTATTTTCCCTTGTTGTTGTGTGCTCATATACAGCTGGTGAGTGTCGTGTCTTAAGCTGCAGACACCACAGACCTGTGTGCTCTGCATTGTTTCTGGTGATGTCCAAATCTTTGGCATTTGAAGCATCTCAAGGTTTCCAGTGTGTAGGCCTCTGTGAGAATTTTCCCCGCTTATTGGGACTGACCATATCGTCTGGTCTCCTTCCTTTGAATACTGCCAGTACTTTACCTCGTGTTGTGCTCTCTCCTTCATTCTCTGCCATCTCAGTAGGAAGGTTAGCATATGAGTCTGGGAAGGATTGTGGTTATCAACAAACTAGTGCCATACCATTGTCCATACTCTGCTGGGTCCAGTATTTGCGCTTCCTGCTTGGGATCTCATTCTTCCGTGCGTCTGCGGTGTAATCGTAGATAGTC